>NW_022605354.1:0-19686 GCF_008692095.1 Etheostoma spectabile
AACTCCGCAAAGACCCAGCCAAAATTTGACCCACTTCTACCACTAGGTGGCGCTATAGAGAGGAAAAACACGTTTGGCCCTATAACTCCCAAACGTAAATCGGAAATTAAAAAACCTACATCCACGCGTCCCTGGATCCTAATGACTCTGAATATAGGCCACGCCCATTCCGCCTACACTTTTATGCGTGAAAAATCGCGATTTATCAAAAACCTACTTTTTCTATCTCCTCCGAGACCGTGCAATGGATCTGCACGAAACTTGGCACATAGCATCTCCAGACCGACCTGACACAAAGTTGTATAAAGATTTTTATGGGATAAAAATTGCACGTGTTACACGCAAACAAATTTGTGTAGCTAGCTATGGAAACATTTCCTTTGCCATATCTCGGCCAAAATAAATGCTATCAAAGCCAAACTTTAGAATATACTTGCTATGACCCCTGAGGCTCTGTACCAAATTGACGAACATTGGCCGCTAGGGGGCGTCACAAATACAAAAAGTGTGTTTTTCATTAACAAAACTTTGTCATATCTCGGCCAAAATACGTGGTATCGACACCAAACTTGGGTGATTGTTTGGCATGTCGCACGGAAGCTTCATACATATTTGGTAACGATGGACCATTAGGGGGCGCTATAATCGACGTTTGTTGGTTTGTGGACAAACTCAATGCGTTTAAATGGGGAATTGCAACTGCAATATCTCTGTCACAGTACATGCTATCAAAACCAAACCGGTAATGATTGTTTCGCCCACCGCCCGGAGGCTCACTGCCAATTTGGTAAAGACAGGCCCTTCGGGGCGCTCTAATCACATAGAACATTTCCCCGGGTCGCTGGGGACGACTGGCGCGGGGAGGCTTGGACCCCGTTGAAACTGCGTGCAGTTCTAGTTAGGGTCCAAGCCCGAGGATGCGTGCACCGCGGTATCGCAAGGCGATACGCGGTTCACACAGCAGGGCTGTGGAACCCTATTGTTTTCGGTAAGATTTTCCATTATTATTTTATTTTCTTCTCCGCGTAAACCTGGTGCTGCAGCCTAAACCGTACATGGTGGCGACGCGCCATTTTCAGGACTGGTCCCAAACTCCGCAAAGACCTCAGCCAAAAAATTTGACCCACTTCTACCACTAGGTGGCGCTATAGCAGAGGAAAAACACGTTTGGCCCTATAACTCCCAAACCGTACATCGGAAATTAAAAACCTTACATCCACGCGTTCCCTGGATCCTATGAATCTCGTGATATAGGCCACGCCCATTTCCGCCTACACTTTTATGCGTGAAAAATCGCGATTTATCAAAAACCTACTTTTTCTATCTCCTCCGAGACCGTGCAATGGATCTGCACGAAACTTGGCACATAGCATCTCCAGACCGACCTGACACAAAGTTGTATAAAGATTTTTATGGGATAAAAATTGCGCGTGTTACACGCAAACAAATTTGTGTAGCTAGCTATGGAAACATTTCCTTTGCCATATCTCGGCCAAAATAAATGCTATCAAAGCCAAACTTTAGAATATTACTTGCTATGACCCCCTGAGGCTCTGTACCAAATTTGACGAACATTGGCCGCTAGGGGCGTCACAAATACAAAAAGTGTGTTTTTCATTAACAAACTTTGTCATATCTCGGCCAAAATACGTGGTATCGACACCAAACTTGGGGTGATTGTTTGGCATGTCGCACGGAAGCTTCATACATAATTTGGTAACGATGGACCATTAGGGGGCGCTATAATCGACGTTTGTTGGTTTTGTGGACAAACTCAATGCGTTTAAATGGGAATTTGCAACTGCAATATCTCTGTCACAGTACATGCTATCAAAACCAAACCGGTAATGATTGTTTCGCCCACCGCCCGGAGGCTCACTGCCAAATTTGGTAAAGACAGGCCCTTCGGGGGCGCTCTAATCAACATAGAACATTTCCCCGGGTCGCTGGGGACGACTGGCGCGGGGAGCTTGACCCGTTGAAACTGCGTGCAGTTCTAGTTAGGGGTCCAAGCCCGAGGATGCGTGCACCGCGGTATCGCAAGGCGATACGCGGTTCACACAGCAGGGCTGTGGAACCCTATTGTTTTCGCTAGGATTTCCTCCTTCTTCTTTTCCATTATTTTTCTTCACCGCATAAAAGTGGTGCTGCAGCCTAAACCGTACATGGTGGCGACGCGCCATTTTCAGGACTGGTCCAAAAGTCCGCAAAGACCTCAGCTACAAAAATTGGCATACTTCCACCACTAGGTGGCGCTATACCAGGACAAAACGCGTTTTGCCCTATAACTCGCAAACCGTACATCGGAAATTTAAAAAACTTACATCCACGCGTTCCCTGGATCCTACTGAATCCCGTGATATAGGCCACGCCCATTTCCGCCTAGACTTTTATGCGTGAAAAATCGCGATTTATCAAAACCTACTTTTTCTAACTCCTCCAAGACCGTGCAATGGATCTGCACGAAACTTGGCACATAGCATCTCCAGACCAACCTGACACAAAGTTGTATAAAGAATTTTTATAGGATAAAAATTGCGCGTGTTACACGCAAACAAATTTGTGTAGCTAGCTATGGAAACATTTCCTTTGCCATATCTCGGCCAAAATAAATGCTATCAAAGCCAAACTTTAGAATATTACTTGCTATGACCCCCTGAGGCTCTGTACCAAATTTCATGAACATTGGCCCCTAGGGGGCGCTACAAATAAAAAAAATGTGTTTTTCACGAACGTACTTTGCCATATCTCGGCCAAAATACTTGGTATCAACACCAAACTTGGGGTGATTGTTTGGCATGCCGCACGGAAGCTTCATACCAAATTTGGTAACGATGGGCCACTAGGGGCGCTATAATCGACGTTTGTTGGTTTTGTGGACAAAGTCAATGCATTTAAATGGAAATTTGCATTTGCAATATCTCTGCCACAGTAAATGCTATCAAAACCAAGCCAGTAATGATTGTTTCGCCCACAACCCGGAGGCCCACTGCCAAATTTGGTAAAGACAGGCCCTCTACAGGCGGTCTAATCAACATAGAACATTTCCCGGGTCGCTGGGGACGACTGGCGCGAGGAGGCTTGGACCCCGTTGAAACTGCGTGCAGTTCTAGTATTTATTTTCTTTCCATTATTCTTCTCCGCATAAAAGTGGTGCTGCAGCCTAAACCGTACATGGTGGCGACGCGCCATTTTCAGGACTGGTCCGAAAGTCCGCAAGGACCTCAGCCAAAAAAATCCATCCACTTCTACCACTAGGTGGCGCTACAGCAGAGAAAAAACACGTTTGGCCCTATAACTCCCAAACCGTACATCGGATATTAAAAAACCTTACATCCACGCGTTCCCTGGATCCTAATGAATCTCGTGTATAGGCCACGCCCATTTCCGCATAGACTTTTATGCGTGAAAAATCGCGATTTATCGAAAACCTACTTTTTCTAACTCCTCCGAGACCGTGCAATGGATCGGCACGAAACTTGGCACATAGCATCTCCAGACCGACCTGACAAAAGTTGCATAAAGATTTTTATAGGATAAATATTGTGCGTGTTACGCGCAAACAAAGTTTAGTTGCTAGCTATGAAAACATTTCCTTTGCCATATCTCGGCCAAAATAAATGCTATCAAAGCCAAACTTTAGAATATTACTTGCTATGACCCCTGGGGGTCTGTACCAAATTTGACGAACATTGGCCACTAGGGGGCGCTACAAACAAAAACAATGTTTTTCATGAACGTACTTTGCCATATCCAGGCCAAAATAAATGCTATCGAAGCCAAACTTACAATATTACTTGCTATGACCCCCTGGGGCTCTGTACCAAATTTGACGAACATTGGCCGCTAGGGGGCGCCACAAATACAAAAAAGTGTGTTTTTAATGAACAAACTTTGCATATCTCGGCCAAAATACGTGGTATCAACACCAAACTTGGGGTGATTGTTTGGCATGCCGCACGGAAGCTTCATACATAATTTGGTAACGCTGGACCATTAGGGGGGGCTATAATCGACGTTTGTTGGTTTTGTGGACAAAGTCAATGCATTTACATGGGAAATTTGCAATTGCAATATCTCTGCCGCAGTAAATGCTATAAAAACCAAACCGGTAATGATTGTTTCGCCCGCCGCCCGGAGGCTCACTGCCAAATTTGGTAAAGACAGGCCCTTAGGGGCGCTCTGATCAACATAGGACATTTCCCCGGTTCGCTGGGGACGACTGGCGCGGGGAGGCTTGGACCCCGTTGAAACTGCGTGCAGTTCTAGTATTTATTTTCTTTCCATTATTCTTCTCCGCATAAAAGTGGTGCTGCAGCCTAAACCGTACATGGTGGCGACGCGCCATTTTCAGGACTGGTCCGAAAGTCCGCAAGGACCTCAGCCAAAAAAATCCATCCACTTCTACCACTAGGTGGCGCTACAGCAGAGAAAAAACACGTTTGGCTCTATAACTCCCAAACTGTACATCGGAAATTTAAAAACCTTACATCCACGCGTTCCCTGGATCCTACTGAATCTCGTGATATAGGCCACGCCCATTTCCGCCTAGACTTTTATGCGTGAAAAATCGCGATTTATCAAAAACCTACTTTTTCGAACTCCTCCGAGACCGTGCAATGGATCTGCACGAAACTTGGCCTAAAACATCTCCAGACCAACCTGACACAAAGTTGTATAAAGATATTTTATAGGATAAAAATTGCGCGTGTTACGCGCAAAGAAAGTTTTGTAGCTAGCTATCAAAACATTGCCGTTGCCATATCTCGGCCAAGATAAATGCTATCAAAGCCAAACTTTAGAATATTACTTGCTATGACCCCCTGAGGCTCTGTACCAAATTTGACGAACATTGGCCACTAGGGGGCGCTACAAATACAACAAAGGGAGTTTTTCAAGAACGTACTTTGCCATATCTCGGCCAAAATACGTTGTATCGACACCAAACTTGGGGTGATTGTTTGGCATGCCGCACGGAAGCTTCATACATAATTTGGTAACGATGGACCATTAGGGGGCGCTATAATCGACGTTTGTTGGTTTTGTGGACAAAGTCAATGCATTCAAATGGGCAATTTGCAATTGCAATATCTCTGCCACAGTAAATGCTATAAAAACAAAACCAGTAATGATTGTTTCGCCCACCGCCCGGAGGCTCTCTGCCAAATTTGGTAGACAGGCCCTTAGGGGGCGCTCTAATCAACATAGAACATTTCCCCGGGTCGCTGGGGACGACTGGCGCGGGGAGGCTTGGACCCCGTTGAAACTGCGTGCAGTTCTAGTATTTATTTTCTTTCCATTATTTTCCGCATAAAAGTGGTGCTGCAGCCTAAACCGTACATGGTGGTGACGCGCCATTTTCAGGACTGGTCCGAAAGTCCGCAAGGACCTCAGCCAAAAAAATCCGCCACTTCTACCACTAGGTGGCGCTACAGCAGAGAAAAAACATGTTTGGCCCTATAACTCCCAAACCGTACATCGGATATTAAAAAACCTTACATCCACGCGTTCCCTGGATCCTAATGAATCTCGTGATATAGGCCACGCCCATTTCCGCCTAGACTTTTGCGTGAAAAATCGCGATTTATCAAAACCTACTTTTTCTAACTCCTCCGAGACCGTGCAATGGATCTGCACGAAACTTGGCACATAGCATCTCCAGACCGACCTGACACAAAGTTGTATAAAGATTTTTATAGGATAAAAATTGCGCGTGTTACACGCAAACAAATTTGTGTAGCTAGCTATGGAAACATTTCCTTTGCCATATCTCGGCCAAAATAAATGCTATCAAAGCCAAACTAGAATATTACTTGCTATGACCCCCTGAGGCTCTGTACCAAATTTGACGAACATTGGCCGCTAGGGGGCGCCACAAATACAAAAATGTGTTTTTCATGAACAAACTTTGCCATATCTTGGCCAAAATACGTGGTATCGACACCAAACTTGGGGTGATTGTTTGGCATGCCGCACGGAAGCTTCATACATAATTTGGTAACGATGGGCCATTAGGGGGCGCTATAATCGACGTTTGATGATTTTGTGGACAAAGTCAATGCGTTTAAATGGGGAATTTGCAATTGCAATATCTCTGCCACAGTAAATGCTATCAAAACCAAACCGGCAATGATTGTTTCACCCACCGCCCGGAGGCTCACTGCCAAATTTGGTAGACAGGCCCTCCGGGGGCGCTTTAATCAACATAGAACAATTCCCCGGGTCGCTGGGGACGACTGGCGCGGGGAGGCTTGGACCCCGTTGAAACTGCGTGCAGTTCTAGTTATTATTATTCCGCGCCGCATAAAGTGGTGCTGCAGCCTAAACCGTACATGGTGGCGACGCGCCATTTTCAGGACTGGTCCGAAAGTCCGCAAAGACCTCAGCCAAAAAATTGAACCTCTTCCACCACTAGGTGGCGCTATACCAGGACAAAACGCGTTTGGCCCTATAACTCGCAAACCGTACATCGGAAATTTAAAAACCTTACATCCACGCGTTCCCTGGATCCTACTGAATCTCGTGATATAGGCCACGCCCATTTCCGCCTAGACTTTTCTGCGTGAAAAATCGCGATTTATCAAAAACCTACTTTTTCTATCTCCTCCGAGACCGTGCAATGGATCTGCACGAAACTTGGCACATAGCATCTCCAGACCGACCTGACACAAAGTTGTATAAAGAATTTTATAGGATAAAAATTGCGCGTGTTACATGCAAACAAATTTGTGTAGCTAGCTATGGAAACATTTCCTTTGCCATATCTCGGCCAAAATAAATGCTATCAAAGCCAAACTTTAGAATATTACTTGCTATGACCCCCTGAGGCTCTGTACCAAATTTGACGAACATTGGCCGCTAGGGGGCGCCACAAATACAAAAATGTGTGTTTTTCATGAACAAACTTTGCCATATCTCGGCCAAAATACGTGGTATCGACACCTAACTTGGGGTGATTGTTTGGCATGCCGCACGGAAGCTTCATACCAAATTTGGTAACGATGGGCCACTAGGGGGCGCTATAATCGACGTTTGTTGATTTTGTGGACAAAGTCAATGCGTTTAAATGGAAAATTTGCATTTGCAATATCTCTGCCACAGTACATGCTATCAAAACCAAGCCGGTAATGATTGTTTCGCCCACCACCCGGAGGCCCACTGCCAAATTTGGTAAAGACAGGCCCTCTACAGGCGGTCTAATCAACATAGAACATTTCCCCGGGTCGCTGGGGACGACTGGCGCGGGGAGGCTTGGACCCCGTTGAAACTGCGTGCAGTTCTAGTTAGGGGTCCAAGCCCGAGGATGCGTGCACCGCGGTATCGCAAGGCGATACGCGGTTCACACAGCAGGGCTGTGGAACCCTATTGTTTTCGGTAAGATTTTCCATTATTATTATTATTTTTCTTCTCCGCGTAAACCTGGTGCTGCAGCCTAAACCGTACATGGTGGCGACGCGCCATTTTCAGGACTGGTCCCAAACTCCGCAAAGACCTCAGCCAAAAAATTTGACCCACTTCTACCACTAGGTGGCGCTATAGCAGAGGAAAAACACGTTTGGCCCTATAACTCCCAAACCGTACATCGGAAATTAAAAAACCTTACATCCACGCGTTCCCTGGATCCTAATGAATCTCGTGATATAGGCCACGCCCATTTCCGCCTACACTTTTATGCGTGAAAAATCGCGATTTATCAAAAACCTACTTTTTCTATCTCCTCCGAGACCGTGCAATGGATCTGCACGAAACTTGGCACATAGCATCTCCAGACCGACCTGACACAAAGTTGTATAAAGATTTTTTATGGGATAAAAATTGCGCGTGTTACACGCAAACAAATTTGTGTAGCTAGCTATGGAAACATTTCCTTTGCCATATCTCGGCCAAAATAAATGCTATCAAAGCCAAACTTTAGAATATTACTTGCTATGACCCCCTGAGGCTCTGTACCAAATTTGACGAACATTGGCCGCTAGGGGGCGTCACAAATACAAAAAAGTGTGTTTTTCATTAACAAACTTTGTCATATCTCGGCCAAAATACGTGGTATCGACACCAAACTTGGGGTGATTGTTTGGCATGTCGCACGGAAGCTTCATACATAATTTGGTAACGATGGACCATTAGGGGGCGCTATAATCGACGTTTGTTGGTTTTGTGGACAAACTCAATGCGTTTAAATGGGGAATTTGCAACTGCAATATCTCTGTCACAGTACATGCTATCAAAACCAAACCGGTAATGATTGTTTCGCCCACCGCCCGGAGGCTCACTGCCAAATTTGGTAAAGACAGGCCCTTCGGGGGCGCTCTAATCAACATAGAACATTTCCCCGGGTCGCTGGGGACGACTGGCGCGGGGAGGCTTGGACCCCGTTGAAACTGCGTGCAGTTCTAGTTAGGGGTCCAAGCCCGAGGATGCGTGCACCGCGGTATCGCAAGGCGATACGCGGTTCACACAGCAGGGCTGTGGAACCCTATTGTTTTCGCTAGGATTTTCCATTTTCCTCCATTATTATTATTCCGCGCCGCATAAAAGTGGTGCTGCAGCCTAAACCGTACATGGTGGCGACGCGCCATTTTCAGGACTGGTCCAAAGTCCGCAAAGACCTCAGCCAAAAAATTGACCCACTTCTACCACTAGGTGGCGCTATACCAGGACAAAACGCGTTTGGCCCTATAACTCGCAAACCGTACATCGGAAATTTAAAAACGTTACATCCACGCGTTCCCTGGATCCTACTGAATCTCGTGATATAGGCCACGCCCATTTCCGCCTAGACTTTTATGCGTGAAAAATCGCGATTTATCGAAAACCTTCTTTTTCTATCTCCTCCGAGACCGTGCAATGGATCTGCACGAAACTTGGCACATAGCATCTCCAGACCGACCTGACACAAAGTTGTATAAAGATTTATTATAGGATAAGAATTGCGCGTGTTACGCGCAAACAAAGTTTTGTAGCTAGCTATGAAAACATTGCCGTTGCCATATCTCGGCCAAGATAAATGCTATCAAAGCCAAACTTTAGAATATTACTTGCTATGACCCCCTGAGGATCTGTACCAAATTTGACGAACATTGGCCACTAGGGGGCGCTACAAATACAAAAAAGTGTGTTTTTCATGAACGGACTTTGCCATATCTCGGCCAAAATACGTGGTATCAACACCATACTTGGGGTGATTGTTTGGCATGCCGCACGGAAGCTTCAAACCAAATTTGGTAACGATGGGCCACTAGGGGGCGCTATAATCGACGTTTGTTGGTTTTGTGGACAAAGTCAATGCATTTAAATGGAAAATTTGCATTTGCAATATCTCTGCCACAGTAAATGCTATCAAAACCAAACCGGTAATGATTGTTTCGCCCACCGCCCGGAGGCTCTATGCCAAATTTGGTAAACACAGGCCCTTAGGGGGCGCTCTAATCAACAAAGAACATTTCCCCGGGTCGCTGGGGACGACTGGCGCGGGGAGGCTTGGACCCCGTTGAAACTGCGTGCAGTTCTAGTTATTATTCCGGGCCGCATAAAAGTGGTGCTGCAGCCTAAACCGTACATGGTGGCGACGCGCCATTTTCAGGACTGGTCCAAAAGTCCGCAAAGACCTCAGCCAAAAAAATTCGCACACTTCCACCACTAGGTGGCGCTATACCAGGACAAAACGCGTTTTGCCCTATAACTCCCAAACCGTACATCGGAAATTTAAAAACGTTACATCCACGCGTTCCCTGGATCCTACTGAATCTCGTGATATAGGCCACGCCCATTTCCGCCTACACTTTTATGCGTGAAAAATCGCGATTTATCGAAAACCTACTTTTTCTATCTCCTCCGAGACCGTGCAATGGATCTGCACGAAACTTGGCACATAGCATCTCCAGACCGACCTGACACAAAGTTGTATAAAGATTTATTATAGGATAAGAATTGCGCGTGTTACGCGCAAACAAAGTTTTGTAGCTAGCTATGAAAACATTGCCGTTGCCATATCTCGGCCAAGATAAATGCTATCAAAGCCAAACTTTAGAATATTACTTGCCATGACCCCCTGAGGATCTGTACCAAATTTGACGAACATTGGCCACTAGGGGGCGCTACAAATACAAACAAGTGTGTTTTTCACGAACGGACTTTGCCATATCTCGGCCAAAATACGTGGTATCAACACCATACTTGGGGTGATTGTTTGGCATGCCGCACGGAAGCTTCAAACCAAATCTGGTAACGATGGGCCACTAGGGGGCGCTATAATCGACGTTTGTTGGTTTTGTGGACAAAGTCAATGCCTTTAAATGGGAAATTTGCAATTGCAATATCTCTGCCACAGTAAATGCTGTAAAAACCAAACCGGTAATGATTGTTTCGCCCACCGCCCGGAGGCTCACTGCCAAATTTGGTAAAGACAGGCCCTTAGGGGGCGCTGTAATCAACATAGAGCATTTCCCCGGGGCGCTGGGGACGACTGGCGCGGGGAGGCTTGGACCCCGTTGAAACTGCGTGCAGTTCTAGTTAGGGGTCCAAGCCCGAGGATGCGTGCACCGCGGTATCGCAAGGCGATACGCGGTTCACACAGCAGGGCTGTGGAACCCTATTGTTTTCGCTAGGATTTTCCATTATCCATTATCCATTATCCATTATCCATTATTATTCTTCACCGCATAAAAGTGGTGCTGCAGCCTAAACCATACATGGTGGCGACGCGCCATTTTCAGGACTGGTCCAAAAGTCCGCACAGACCTCAGCCAAAAAAATTGGCATACTTCCACCACTAGGTGGCGCTATACCAGGACAAAACGCGTTTTGCCCTATAACTCGCAAACCGTACATCGGAAATTTAAAAAACTTACATCCACGCGTTCCCTGGATCCTACTGAATCTCGTGATATAGGCCACGCCCATTTCCGCCTAGACTTTTATGCGTGAAAAATCGCGATTTATCAAAAACCTACTTTTTCTAACTCCTCCGAGACCGTGCAATGGATCTGCACGAAACTTGGCACATAGCATCTCCAGACCGACCTGACACAAAGTTGTATAAAGAATTTTTATAGGATAAAAATTGCGCGTGTTACACGCAAACAAATTTGTGTAGCTAGCTATGGAAACATTTCCTTTGCCATATCTCGGCCAAAATAAATGCTATCAAAGCCAAACTTTAGAATATTACTTGCTATGACCCCCTGAGGCTCTGTACCAAATTTCATGAACATTGGCCCCTAGGGGGCGCTACAAATAAAAAGAATTGTGTTTTTCACGAACGTACTTTGCCATATCTCGGCCAAAATACGTGGTATCAACACCAAACTTGGGGTGATTGTTTGGCATGCCGCACGGAAGCTTCATACCAAAGTTGGTAACGATGGGCCACTAGGGGGCGCTATAATCGACGTTTGTTGGTTTTGTGGACAAAGTCAATGCATTTAAATGGAAAATTTGCATTTGCAATATCTCTGCCACAGTACATGCTATCAAAACCAAGCCAGTAATGATTGTTTCGCCCACCACCCGGAGGCCCACTGCCAAATTTGGTAAAGACAGGCCCTCTACAGGCGGTCTAATCAACATAGAACATTTCCCCGGGTCGCTGGGGACGACTGGCGCGAGGAGGCTTGGACCCCGTTGAAACTGCGTGCAGTTCTAGTTAGGGCCCGAGCGCCGACAGGCGGCGAAGGCCCTATTGGAACTGAAGGAATTATTATTATTCTTTTTCCGCCAAATGAATTGCCTTTTTGGAGGACTTATCATATTCAAAAACTCACCAAATTTGGCGGTCGCATCAAGTCTGGTGAAAATTTACGTATTTTAATGGTTTCGGGAATAGGCGCACAAAAATGGCTCGCTAGCGCCACCTACAATATTACGAAAATTCAGCCCCTGCACTATGTTTATCATAGACTCACGAAACTTGGTACACATATGTAGCATGGCAGGGCGGACATAAAACTCCATGGTCGCCCCCCCCTAAACCCAACAGGAAGTCCGCCATTTTGTTTTGAATGTGCGAAATTAGTGCGATTTTGCCCATTTCCACATGTCGTACTTTAACGAACTCCTCCTAGAGCTTTCGTCCGATCAGCTTCAAACTTGGTGTGTGTCATCTTAACATGTTAACGATGAAAAGTTATTAAAAGAAAAACTTTTCGTCATAGGGCGTGGCCGTGGCGGGTCGGCCATTTTGTGCAATTCGCCACCGAAACAGGAAGTGGGTGTAACTTGAGCGTACGTTGTCCGATTAGCTCGAAACTTTCCACGATTCATCAGAGTCCACCCCTGACGACATCTAAATGCCGCTATTGGCTCAAAGTCATAGCGCCCCCTAGTGGCAACAGGAAGTAGGCCTAAAAGACAAGGTGCTATACTTTAACGAACTCCTCCTAGAGATTTCATCCGATCAACTTCAAACTTGGTATGTATCATCCTAAGATGTTACCGATGAAAAGTTATTAAAAGAAAAACTTTCGTCATACGGTGTGGGCGTGGCATGGCGGCCATTTTGGGTGTTTAGCGATGAAGATGAAATTGGCTGTAACTACAGTGTACGTTGTCATATCTGCTTGAAATTTCCCACAAACACCAAGAGTCCAGGCCTGAGGACACCTACAGGCCAATATGGACTTTTGGTGATAGCGCCACCATCTGGCAACAGGAAATATGCCGTCTGACAGGAAGTGAGTGTAACTTGAGTGTACATTGTCCAATTGCCTTGAAACTTTTCAGGATTCATCAGAGTCCGCCCCTGACGACATCTACATGCCGAAATTCGCTCAAAGTCATAGCGCCCCCTAGTGGCAACAGGAAGTAGTTCTAAAGGACAAGGTGCTATACTTTAACGAACTCCTCCTAGAGATTTAATCAGATCGACTTCAAATTCAGTATGAGTCATCTTAAGATGTTGAAGATGAAAAGTTATTAAAAGAAAAACTTTTCGTTAAACGGTGTGGGCGTGGCATGGCGGCCATCTTGAGTGTTTAGCAATGAAGAATTAAGTGGCTGTAACTACAGTGTACGTTGTCGTATCTGCTTTAAATTTCCCACAAACACCAAGAGTCCAGGCCTGAGGAGACCTACAGGCCAATATGGAGTTTTGGAGATAGCGCCACCATCTGGCAACAAGAAATATACCTTATAGGACAAACATCATCCGATTTACATGAAACTTAAAACGTGTGGTCTACATGTGATACTGAGGCGGCCCCTATATTATGACCACGCCCAGTCACTCAGGCCACGCCCCCTTTCATAACATTTGAACCGTTTAACGTAGATACTTATGTGAGGTGTCATTGAACTCAGCAGAGACTTCCTTTTTTATTGGTGATGTTTGACCCGCCCCTTTATGATGCGGCCACGCCCCCTTTCCAAGATAAGGAGCTGTATGACGTATAGGCTTGTGTGAGGTATCAATGAACTCAGCAGAGACTTCCTTTTTTATTGGTGATGTTTGACACGCCCCACTATGATGCGGCCACGCCCCCTTTCACAGATAGTGAGTTGTATGACGTATAGGCTCGTGTAAGGTATCAATGAACTCAGCAGAGACTTCCTTTTTTATTAGTGATTTTTGACCCGCCCCAGTATGATGCGGCCACGCCCCTTTTCACAGATAATGACTTGTATGACGTATAGGCTTGTGTGAGGTATCAACGAACTCAGCAGGGAGTTCACTTTTCATGGGCGATGATTTTCAGCGTACGAGTGATGCTTTATTGCGCGGTCGCAAGGAGAGGCGTCCGCCAGTAACCCCGACTGGCGCGGGTTAGCGAGGGCCCTCCATCGCTGCTTGCAGCTTTAATTATTATTATTTTTCTTCACCACGTAACCCTGGTGCTGCAGCCTAAACTGTACATGGTGGCGACGCGCCATTTTCAGGACTGGTCCGAAAGTCCGCAAAGACCTCAGCCAAAAAAATTCATACACTTCTACCACTAGGTGGCGCTATACCAGGACAAACGCGTTTTGCTCTATAACTCGCAACCGTACATCGGAAATTTTAAAACCTTACATCCACGCGTTCCATGGATCCTACTGAATCTCGTGATATAGGCCACGCCCATTTCCGCCTATACTTTTATGCGTGAAAAATCGTGATTTATCAAAACCTACTTTTTCTATCTCCTCCGAGACCGTGCAATGGATCTGCATGAAACTTGGCACATAGCATCTCCAGGCCGACCTGACACAAAGTTGTATAAAGAATTTTTATAGGATAAAAATTGCGCGTGTTACACGCAAACAAATTTGTGTAGCTAGCTATGGAAACATTTCCTTTGCCATATCTCGGCCAAAATAAATGCTATCAAAGCCAAACTTTAGAATATTACTTGCTATGACCCCTGGGGGTCTGTACCAATTTGATGACATTGGCCGCTAGGGGCGCTACAAATAAAAAAAGTGTGTTTTTCACGAACGTACTTTGCCATATCTCGGCCGAAATACGTGGTATCAACACCAAACTTGGGGTGATTGTTTGGCGTGCCGCACGGAGGCTTCATAACTAATTTGGTAACGATGGCCATTAGGGGGCGCTATAATCGACGTTTTTTGGTTTTGTGGACAAAGTCAATGCATTTAAATGGGATATTTGCAATTGCAATATCTCTGCCACAGTAAATGCTATCAAAACCAACCGGCAATGATTGTTTCGCCCACCGCCCGGAGGCTCACTGCCAAATTTGGTAGACAGGCCCTCCGGGGGCGCTTTAATCACCATAGAACAATTCCCCGGTCGCTGGGGAACGACTGGCGCGGGGAGCTTGGACCCCGTTGAAACTGCGTGCAGTTCTAGTTTTAGGGGTCCAAGCCCGAGGATGCGTGCACCGCGGTATCGCAAGGCGATACGCGTTTCACACAGCAGGGCTGTGGAACCCTATTGTTTTCGGTAAGATTTTCCATTATTATTAGGGGTCCAAGCCCGAGGATGCGTGCACCGCGGATCGCAAGGCGATACGCGTTCACACAGCAGGGCTGTGGAACCCTATTGTTTTCGGTAAGATTTTCCATTATTATTATTATTTTTTCTTCCCGCGTAAACCTGGTGCTGCAGCCTAAACCGTACATGGTGGCGACGCGCCATTTCAGACTGGTCCCAAACCCGCAAAGACCTCAGCCAAAAAATTTGACCCACTTCTACCACTAGGTGGCGCTATAGCAGAGGAAAAACACGTTTGGCCCTATAACTCCCAAACCGTACATCGGAAATTAAAAAACCTTACATCCACGCGTTTCCCTGGATCCTAATGAATCTCGTGATATAGGCCACGCCATTTCCGCCTACACTTTTATGCGTGAAAAATCGCGATTTATCAAAAACCTACTTTTTCTATCTCCTCCGAGACCGTGCAATGGATCTGCACGAAACTTGGCACATAGCATCTCCAGACCGCCTGACACAAAGTTGTATAAAGATTTTTTATGGGATAAAAATTGCGCGTGTTACACGCAAACAAATTTGTGTAGCTAGCTATGGAAACATTTCCTTTGCCATATCTCGGCCAAATAAATGCTATCAAAGCCAAACTTTAGAATATTACTTGCTATGACCCCCCTGAGGATCTGTACCAAATTTGACGAACAGTGGCCACTAGGGGGCGCTACAATACAAAAAGTGTGTTTTTTCATGAACGGACTTTGCCATATCTCGGCCAAAATACGTGGTATCAACACCATACTTGGGGTGATTGTTTGGCATGCCGCACGGAAGCTTCAAACCAATTTGGTAACGATGGGCCACTAGGGGCGCTATAATCGACGTTTTGTGGTTTTGTGGACAAAGTCAATGCATTTAAATGGAAAATTTGCATTTGCAATATCTCTGCCACAGTAAATGCTATCAAAACCAAACCGGTAATGATTGTTTCGCCCACCGCCCGGAGGCTCTATGCCAAATTTGGTAAACACAGGCCCTTAGGGGGCGCTCTAATCAACAAAGAACATTTCCCCGGGTCGCTGGGACGACTGGCGCGGGGAGCTTGGACCCCGTTGAAACTGCGTGCAGTTCTAGTTATTATTCCGGCCCGCATAAAAGTGGTGCTGCAGCCTAAACCGTACATGGTGGCGACGCGCCATTTTCAGACTGGTCCAAAAGTCCGCAAAGACCTCAGCCAAAAAAATTCGCACACTTCCACCACTAGGTGGCGCTATACCAGGACAAAACGCGTTTTTGCCCTTAACTCCCAAACCGTACATCGGAAATTTAAAAACGTTACATCCACGCGTTCCCTGGATCTACTGAATCTCGTGATATAGGCCACGCCCATTTCCGCCTACACTTTTATGCGTGAAAAATCGCGATTTATCGAAAACCTACTTTTTCTATCTCCTCCGAGACCGTGCAATGGATCTGCACGAAACTTGGCACATAGCATCTCCAGACCGACTGACACAAAGTTGTATAAAGATTTATATAGGATAAGAATTGCGCGTGTTACGCGCAAACAAAGTTTTGTAGCTAGCTATGAAACATTGCCGTTGCCATATCTCGGCCAAGATAAATGCTATCAAAGCCAAACTTTAGAATATTACTTGCTATGACCCTTGAGGCTCTGTACCAAATTTGACGAACATTGGCCACTAGGGGGCGCTACAAATAAAAAAGGTGTGTTTTTCACAAACGTACTTTGCCATATCTCGGCCAAAATAGGTGGTATCAACACCAAACTTGGGGTGATTGTTTGCATGACGCCGAGGCTTTATGCCAAATTTGGTAACGATTGACCATTAGGGGGCGCTATAATTAACGTTTGTTGATTTTGTGGACAAAGTCAATGCGTTTTAAATGGGAATTTGCAATTGCAATATCTCTGCCACAGTAAATGCTATCAAACCAAACCGGCAATGATTGTTTCACCACCGCCCGGAGGCTCACTGCCAAAGTTGGTAGACAGGCCCTCCGGGGCGCTTTAATCAACATAGAACAATTCCCCGGGTCGCTGGGACGACTGGCGCGGGGAGGCTTGGACCCCGTTGAAACTGCGTGCAGTTCTAGTTAGGGGTCCAAGCCCGAGGATGCGTGCACCGCGGTATCGCAAGGCGATACGCGGTTCACACAGCAGGGCTGTGGAACCCTATTGTTTTCGGTAAGATTTTCCATTATTATTATTATTTTTCTTCTCCGCGTAAACCTGGTGCTGCAGCCTAAACCGTACATGGTGGCGACGCGCCACTTTCAGGACTGGTCCCAAACTCCGCAAAGACCTCAGCCAAAAAATTTGACCCACTTCCACCACTAGGTGGCGCTATAGCAGAGAAAAAACACGTTTAGCCCTATAACTCCCAAACCGTACATCGGAAATTTAAAAACCTTACATCCAAGCGTTCCCTGGATCCTACTGAATCTCGTGATATAGGCCACGCCCATTTCCGCCTAGACTTTTCTGCGTGAAAAATCGCGATTTATCAAAAACCTACTTTTTCTAACTCCTCCGAGACCGTGCAATGGATCGGCACGAAACTTGGCACATAGCATCTCCAGACCGACCTGACACAAAGTTGTATAAAGAATATTTATAGGATAAAAATTGCGCGTGTTACACGCAAACCAATTTGTGTAGCTAGCTATGGAAACATTTCCTTTGCCATATCTCGGCCAAAATAAATGCTATCAAAGCCAAACTTTAGAATATTACTTGCTATGACCCCCTGAGGCTCTGTACCAAATTTGACGAACATTGGCCGCTAGGGGCGCCACAAATACAAAAATGTGTGTTTTTCACGAACCGACTTTGCCATATCTCGGCCAAAATATGTGCTATCGACACCAAACTTGGGGTGATTGTTTGGGCATGCCGCACAGAAGCTTCATACATAATTTGGTAACGATGGACCATTAGGGGGCGCTATAATCGACGTTTGTTGGTTTTGTGGACAAAGTCAATGCGTTTAAATGGGGAATTTGCAATTGCAATATCTCTGCCACAGTACATGCTATCAAAACCAAGCCAGTATGATTGTTTGCCCACCACCCGGAGGCCACTGCCAAATTTGCTAAAGACAGGCCCTCTACAGGCGCTCTAATCAACATAGGACATTTCCCGGGTCGCTGGGGACGACTGGCGCGGGGAGGCTTGGACCCGTTGAAACTGCGTGCAGTTCTAGTTATTATTATATTATTTTCTTCTCCGCGTAAACCTGGTGCTGCAGCCTAAACCGTACATGGTGGCGACGCGCCATTTTCAGACTGGTCCCAAACTCCGCAAAGACCTCAGCCAAAATTTGACCCACTTCTACACTAGGTGCGCTATAGCAGAGGAAAACACGTTTGGCCCTATAACTCCCAAACCGTACATCGGAAATTAAAAAACCTTACATCCAACACGCGTCCTTCCCTGATCCTAATGAATCTCGTGATATAGAGCCACGCCCATTTCCGCCTACACTTTTGCGTGAAAAATCGCGATTTATCAAAAACCTACTTTTTCTATCTCCTCCGAGACCGTGCAATGGATCTGCACGAAACTTGGCACATAGCATCTCCAGACCGACCTGACACAAAGTTGTATAAAGATTTTTATATGGGATAAAAATTGCGCGTGTTACACGCAAACAAATTTGTGTAGCTAGCTATGGAAACTTTCCTTTGCCATATCTCGGCCAAAATAATGCTATCAAAGCCAACTTTAGAATATTACTTGCTATGACCCCCTGAGGATCTGTACCAAATTTGACGAACATTGGCCACTAGGGGGCGCTACAAATACAAAAAAGTGTGTTTTTCATGAACGGACTTTGCCATATCTCGCAAATAGTGGTATCAACACCATACTTGGGTTGATGTTTGGCATTCCGCACGGAAGCTTCAAACCAAATTTGGTAACGATGGGCCACTAGGGGCGCTATAATCGACGTTTGTTGGTTTTGTGGACAAAGTCAATGCATTTAAATGGAAATTTGCATTTGCAATATCTCTGCCACAGTAAATGCTATCAAAACCAAACCGGTAATGATTGTTTCGCCCACCGCCCGGAGCTCTATGCCAAATTTGGTAAACACAGGCCCTTAGGGGGCGCTCTAATCAAAAGAACATTTCCCCGGGTCGCTGGGGACGACTGGCCGGGGAGGCTTGGACCCCGTTGAAACTGCGTGCAGTTCTAGTTATTATTCCGGGCCGCATAAAAGTGTGGCTGCAGCCTAACCCGTACATGTGGCGACGCGCCATTTTCAGACTGGTCCAAAAGTCCGCAAAGACCTCAGCCAAAAAAATTCGCACACTTCCACCACTAGGTGGCGCTATACCAGGACAAAACGCGTTTTTGCCTATAACTCCCAAACCGTACATCGGAAATTTAAAAACGTTACAATCCACGCGTTTCCCTGGATCCTACTGAATCTCGTGATTAGGCCACGCCCATTTCCGCCTACACTTTTATGCGTAAAATCGCGATTTATCGAAAACCTACTTTTTCTATCTCCTCCGAGACCGTGCAATGGATCTGCACGAAACTTGGCACATAGCATCTCCAGACCGACCTGAACAAAGTTGTATAAAGATTTATTATAGGATAAGAATTTGCGCGTGTTACGCGCAAACAAAGTTTTGTAGCTAGCTATGAAAACATTGCCGTTGCCATATCTCGGCCAGATAAATGCTATCAAAGCCAAACTTTAGAATATTACTTGCTATGACCCCTTGAGCTCTGTACCAATTTGACGAACTTGGCCACTAGGGGCGCTACAAATAAAAAAGGT
>NW_022605355.1:0-16125 GCF_008692095.1 Etheostoma spectabile
TTCTAGTTATTATTATTATTATTTTTCTTCTCCGCGTAAACCGGGTGCTGCAGCCTAAACCGTACATGTGGCGACGCGCCATTTCAGACTGGTCCAAACTCCGCAAAGACCTCAGCCAAAAAATTGACCCCTTCTACCACTAGGTGGCGCTATAGCAGAGAAAAAACACCGTTTGGCCCTATAACTCCCAACCGTACATCGAAATTTAAAAACCTTACATCCACGCGTTCCCTGGATCCTAATGAATCTCGTGATATAGGCCACGCCCATTTCCGCCTAACTTTTATGCGTGAAAAATCGCTATTTATCAAAAACCTACTTTTTCTCTCCTCCGAGACCCGTGCATGATCTGCACGAACTTGGCACATAGCATCTCCAGACCGACCTGACACAAGTTGTATAAAGAGTTTTTATAGGATAAAATTGCGCGTGTTACACGCAAAACAAATTTGTGTAGCTAGCTATGGAAACTTTCCTTTGCCATATCTCGGCCAAAATAAATGCTATCAAAGCCAAACTTTAGAATATTACTTGCTATGACCCCCCTGAGGACTGTACCAATTTGACGAACATTGGCCACTAGGGGCGCTACAAATACAAAAAGTGTGTTTTTCACGAACGACTTTGCCATATCTCGGCCAAATACGTGGTATCGACACCATACTTGGGTGATTGTTTGGCATGCCGCACGAGCTTCAACCAAATTTGGTAACGATGGCCACTAGGGGCGCTATAATCGACGTTTGTTGGTTTGTGGACAAAGTCAATGCATTTAAATGGAAAATTTGCAATTGCAATATCTCTGCCACAGTAAATGCTATCAAAACCAAACGGTAATGATTGTTTCGCCCACCGCCCGGCGCTCTATGCCAAATTGGTAAACAGGCCCTTAGGGTGCTCTAATCAACAAGACATTTCCCCGGGTCGCTGGGGACGACTGGCGCGGGAGGCTTGGACCCCGTTGAAACTGCGTGCAGTTTCTATTTATTATCCGGCCTTCTCGCATAACAGGGTGCTGCAGCCTAAACCGTACATGGTGGCGACGCGCCATTTTCAGGACTGTCCAAACTCCGCAAGACCTCAGCCAAAAAAATTCGCACACTTCCACCACTAGGTGGCGCTATAGCAGACAAAACGCGTTTTGGCCCTATACTCCCAAACCGTACATCGGAAATTAAAAAACCTTACATCCAGCGTTCCCTGGATCCTACTGAATCTCGTGATATAGCCACGCCCATTTCCGCCTACACTTTTATGCGTGAAAAATCGCGATTTATCGAAAACCTACTTTTTCTATCTCCTCCGAGACCGTGCAATGGATCTGCACGAAACTTGGCACATAGCATCTCCAGACCGACCTGACACAAAGTTGTATAAAGATTTATTATAGATAAAAATTGCGCGTGTTACACGCAAACAAAGTTTGTGTACTAGCTATGAAAACTTGCCGTTGCCATATCTCGCCAAGATAATGCTATCAAAGCCAAACTTTAGAATTACTTGCCATGACCCCCTGAGGCTGTACCAAATTTGACGAACATTGGCCACTAGGGGGCGCTACAAATCAAAACAAGTGTGTTTTTCATGACGGACTTTGCCATATCTCGGCCAAAATACGTGGTATCAACACCAAACTTGGGGGATGATTGTTTGGCATGCCGCACGAAGCTTCAACCAAATCTTGTAACGATGGGCCACTAGGGGCGCTATAATCGACGTTTGTTGGTTTTGTGGACAAAGTCATGCCTTAAATGGGAAATTTGCAATTGCAATATCTCTGCCACAGTAAATGCTGTAAAAACCAACCGGTAATGATTGTTTCCGCCCACCGCCCGGAGGCTCACTGCCAAATTTGGTAAAGACAGGCCTTAGGGGCGCTGTAATCAACATAGAGCATTTCCCCGTCGCTGGGGACGACTGGCGCGGGGGGCAGCTTGGACCCCGTTGAAACTGCGTGCAGTCTATTTATTATATTCCGCGCCGCATAAAGTGGTTCTGCAGCCTAAACCGTACTGGTGGCGACGCGCCATTTTCAGGACTGGTCCGAAAGTCCGCAAAGACCTCAGCCAAAAAAATTGAACCTCTTCCACCACTAGGTGCGCTATACCAGGACAAACGCGTTTGCCCTATAACTCGCAACCGTACATCGGAAATTAAAAACCTTACATCCACGCGTTCCCTGGATCCTACTGAATCTCGTGATATAGGCCACGCCCATTTCCGCCTAGACTTTTCTGCGTGAAAAATCGCGATTTATCAAAACCTACTTTTTCTATCTCCTCCGAGACCGTGCAATGGATCTGCACGAAACTTGGCCCATAGCATCTCCAGACCGACCTGACACAAAGTTGTATAAAGATTTTATAGGATAAAAATTGCGCGTGTTACATGCAAACAATTTGTGTAGCTAGCTATGGAAACATTTCCTTGCCATATCTCGCCAAAATAAATGCTATCAAAGCCCAACTTTAGAATTACTTGCTATGACCCCCTGAGGCTCTGTACAAATTTGACGAACATTGGCCGCTAGGGGGCGCCAAAATACAAAATGTGTGTTTTTTCATGACACACTTTGCCATATCTCGGCCAAAATACGTGGTATCGACACCTAACTTGGGTGATTGTTTGGCATGCCGCACGGAAGCTTTCATACCAAATTTGGTAACGATGGCCACTAGGGGCGCTATAATCGACGTTTGTTGATTTTGTGGACAAAGTCAATGCGTTTAAATGGAAAATTTGCATTGCAATATCTCTGCCACAGTACAATGCTATCAAAACCAAGCCGTAATGATTGTTTCGCCCACCACCCGAAGCCCACTGCCAATTTTGGTAAAGACAGGCCCTCCCTACGGCGTCTAATCAACATAGAACATTTCCCCGGGTCGCTGGGCGACTGGCGCGGGGAGGCTTGGACCCCGTTGAAACTGCGTGCAGTTCTAGTTAGGGTCCAAGCCCGAGGATGCGTGCCCCGCGGTATCGCAAGGCGATACGCTGTTCACACAGCAGGCTGTGGAACCCTATTGTTTTCGTAAGATTTTCCATTATTATTATTATTTTTCTTCTCCGCGTAAACCTGGTGCTGCAGCCTAAACCGTACATGTGGCGACGCGCCATTTTCAGGACTGGTCCCAAACTCCGCAAGACCTCACCCAAAAAATTTGACCCCTAACCACTAGGTGGCGCTATAGCAGAGAAAAACACTTTGGCCCTATACTCCCAACCGTACATCGGAAATTAAAAACCTTACTCCACGCGTTCCCTGGATCCTAATGAATCTCGTGATATAGGCCACGCCCATTTCCGCCTACACTTTTATGCTGAAAATCGCGATTTATCAAAACCTACTTTTTCTATCTCCTCCGAGACCGTGCAATGTCTGCACGAAACTTGGCACATAGCATCTCCGCCGACCTGACAAAAGTTGTATAAGATTTTTTATGGGATAAAAATGCGCGTGTTACACGCAAACAAATTTGTGTAGCTAGCTTGGAACCTTTCCTTTGCCATATCTCGGCCAAAATAAATGCTATCAAGCCAACTTTAGAATATTACTTGCTATGACCCCCTGAGGCTCTGTACCAATTTGACGAACATTGGCCGCTAGGGGCGTCACAAATACAAAAAAGTGTGTTTTTCATTAACAAACTTTGTCATAATGTCGGCCAAAATACGTGGTATCGACACCAAACTTGGGGTGATTGTTTGGCATGTCGCACGGAAGCTTCATACATAATTGGGTAACGATGGACCATTAGGGGCGCTATAATCGACGTTTGTTGGTTTTGTGGACAACTCAATGCGTTTAAATGGGGAATTTGCAACTGCAATATCTCTGTCACAGTACATGCTATCAAAACCAACCGGTAATGATGTTTCGCCCACCGCCCGGATGCTCACTGCCAAATTTGGTAAAGACAGGCCCTTCGGGGCGCTCTAATCAACATAGAACATTTCCCCGGGTCCTGGGACGACTGGCGCGGGAGGCTTGGACCCCGTTGAAACTGCGTGCAGTTCTAGTTAGGGTCCAAGCCCGAGATGCGTGCACCGCGTATCGCAAGGCGATACGCGTTCACACAGCAGGGCTTTGGAACCCTATTGTTTCGCTAGGATTTTCCATTTTCCTCCATTATTATTATTCCGCGCCGCATAAAATTGGTGCTGCAGCCTAAACCGTACATGGTGGCGACGCGCCATTTTCAGGACTGGTCCAAGTCCGCAAAGACCTCAGCCAAAAAATTGACCCACTTCTAACCACTAGGTGGCGCTATAACCAGGACAAACGCGTTTGGCCCTATAACTCGCAAACCGTACATCGGAATTTAAAAACGTTACATCCACGCGTTCCCTGGATCCTACTGAATCTCGTGATATAGGCCACGCCCATTTCCGCCTAGACTTTTATGCGTGAAAAATCGCGATTTATCGAAACCTTCTTTTTCTATCTCCTCCGAGACCGTGCAATGGATCTGCACGAAACTTGGCACATAGCATCTCCAGACCGACCTGACACAAAGTGTATAAAGATTTATTATAGGATAAGAATTGCGCGTGTTACTCGCAAACAAGTTTTGTAGCTAGCTATGAAACATTGCCGTTGCCATATCTCGGCCAAGATAAATGCTATCAAAGCCAAACTTTAGAATATTACTTGCTATGACCCCCTGAGGATCTGTACCAAATTTGACGAACATTGGCCACTAGGGGCGCTACAAACAAAGTGGTGTTTTTTCATGAACGACTTTGCCATATCTCGGCCAAAATACGTGGTATCAACACCATACTTGGGGTGATTGTTTGGCATGCCGCACGGAAGCTTCAAACCAATTTGGTAACGATGGGCCACTAGGGGCGCTATAATCGACGTTTGTTGGTTTTGTGGACAAAGTCAATGCATTTAAATGGAAAATTTGCATTTGCAATATCTCTGCCACAGTAATGCTATCAAACCAAACCGGTAATGATTGTTTCGCCCACCGCCCGGAGGCTCTATGCCAAATTTGGTAAACACAGGCCCTTAGGGGGCGCTCTAATCAACAAAGAACATTTCCCCGGTCGCTGGGGACGACTGGCGCGGGAGGCTTGGACCCGTTGAAACTGCTTGCAGTTCTAGTTATTATTCCGGGCCGCATAAAAGTGGTGCTGCAGCCTAAACCGTACATGGTGGCGACGCGCCATTTTCAGGACTGGTCCAAAAGTCCGCAAAGACCTCAGCCAAAAAATTCGCACACTTCCACCACTAGGTGGCGCTATACCAGGACAAAACGCGTTTTGCCCTATACTCCCAAACCGTACATCGGAATTTAAAACGTTACATCCACGCGTTCCCTGGATCCTACTGAATCTCGTGATATAGGCCACGCCCATTTCCGCCTACACTTTTATGCGTGAAAATCGCGATTATCGAAAACCTACTTTTTCTATCTCCTCCGAGACCGTGCAATGGATCTGCACGAAACTTGGCACATAGCATCTCCAGACCGACCTGACACAAGTTGTATAAAGATTTATTATAGGATAAGAATTGCGCGTGTTACGCGCAAACAAAGTTTTGTAGCTAGCTATGAAAACATTGCCGTTGCCATATCTCGGCCAAGATAATGCTATCAAGCCAAACTTTAGAATATTACTTGCCATGACCCCTGAGGATCTGTACCAAATTTGACGAACATTGGCCCAGGGGCGCTACATACAAACAAGTGTGTTTTTTCACGAACGGACTTTGCCATATATCTCGGCCAAAATACGTGGTATCAACACCATACTTGGGTGATTGTTTGGCATGCCGCACGGAAGCTTCAAACCAAATCTGGTAACGATGGGCCACTAGGGGGCGCTATAATCGACGTTTGTTGGTTTTGTGGACAAAGTCAATGCCTTTAAATGGAAATGTTTGCAATTGCAATATCTCTGCCACAGTAAATGCTGTAAAAACCAACCGGTAATGATTGTTTCGCCCACCGCCCGAGGCTCACTGCCAAATTGGTAAAGACAGGCCCTTAGGGGCGCTGTAATCAACATAGAGCATTTCCCCGGGGCGCTGGGGACGACTGGCGCGGGGAGGCTTGGACCCCGTTGAAACTGCGTGCAGTTCTAGTTAGGGGTCCAAGCCCGAGGATGCGTGCACCGCGGTATCGCAAGGCGATACGCGGTTCACACAGCAGGGCTGTGGAACCCTATTGTTTTCGCTAGGATTTTCCATTATCCATTATCCATTATCCATTATCCTTTTATTCTTCACCGCATAAAGTGGTGCTGCAGCCTAAACCATACATGGTGGCGACGCGCCATTTTCAGGACTGGTCCAAAAGTCCGCACAGACCTCAGCCAAAAAAATTGGCATACTTCCACCACTAGGGCGCTATACCAGGACAAAACGCGTTTTGCCCTATAACTCGCAAACCGTACATCGAAATTTAAAAAACTTACATCCACGCGTTCCCTGGATCCTACTGAATCTCGTGATATAGGCCACGCCCATTTCCGCCTAGACCTTTTATGCGTGAAAAATCGCGATTTATCAAAAACCTACTTTTTCTAACTCCTCCGAGACCGTGCAATGGATCTGCACGAAACTTGGCACATAGCATCTCCAGACCGACCTGACACAAAGTTGTATAAAGAATTTTTATAGGATAAAATTGCGCGTGTTACACGCAAACAAATTTGTGTAGCTAGCTATGGAAACATTTCCTTTGCCATATCTCGGCCAAAATAAATGCTATCAAAGCCAACTTTAGAATATATTTTGCTATGACCCCCTGAGGCTCTGTACAATTTCATGAACATTGGCCCCTAGGGGCGCTACAAATAAAAAGAATTGTGTTTTTCACGAACGTACTTTGCCATATCTCGGCCAAAATACGTGGTATCACACCAAACTTGGGGTGATTGTTTGGCATGCCGCACGGAAGCTTCATACCAAGTTGGTAACGATGGGCCACTAGGGGGCGCTATAATCGACGTTTGTTGGTTTTGTGGACAAAGTCAATGCATTTAAATGGAAAATTTGCATTTGCAATATCTCTGCCACAGTACATGCTATCAAAACCAAGCCAGTAATGATTGTTTCGCCCACCACCCGAGGCCCACTGCCAAATTTGGTAAAGACAGGCCCTCTACAGCGGTCTAATCAACATAGAACATTTCCCCCGGTCGCTGGGGACGACTGGCGCGAGGAGGCTTGGACCCCGTTGAAACTGCGTGCAGTTCTAGTTAGGGCCCCGAGCGCCGACAGGCGGCGAAGCCCTATTGGAACTGAAGGAATTATTATTATTCTTTTTCCGCCAAATGAATTGCCTTTTTGGAGGACTTATCATATTCAAAAACTCACCAATTTGGCGGTCGCATCAAGTCTGGTGAAAATTACGTATTTTAATGGTTTCGGGAATAGGCGCACAAAAATGGCTCGCTAGCGCCACCTACAATATTACGAAAATTCAGCCCCTGCACTATGTTTATCATAGACTCACGAAACTTGGTACACATGTAGCATGGCAGGGCGGACATAAAACCCATGGTCGCCCCCCCCTAAACCCAACAGGAAGTCCGCCATTTTGTTTGAATGTGCGAAATTAGTGCGATTTTGCCCATTTCCACATGTCGTACTTTACGAACTCCTCCTAGAGCTTTCGTCCGATCAGCTTCAAACTTGGTGTGTGTCATCTTAACATGTTAACGATGAAAAGTTATTAAAAGAAAACTTTTCGTCATAGGGCGTGGCGTGGCGGGTCGGCCATTTTGTGCAATTCGCCACCGAAACAGGAAGTGGGTGTACTTGAGCGTACGTTGTCCGATTAGCTCGAAACTTTCCACGATTCATCAGAGTCCACCCCTGACGACATCTAAATGCCGCTATTGGCTCAAAGTCATAGCGCCCCCTAGTGGCAACAGGAAGTAGGCCTAAAAGACAAGGTGCTATACTTTAACGAACTCCTCCTAGAGATTTCATCCGATCAACTTCAAACTTGGTATGTATCATCCTAAGATGTTACCGATGAAAAGTTATTAAAAGAAAAACTTTTCGTCATACGGTGTGGGCGTGGCATGGCGCCATTTTGGGTGTTTAGCGATGAAGATGAAATTGGCTGTAACTACAGTGTACGTTGTCATATCTGCTTGAAATTTCCCACAAACCCAAGATCCAGGCCTGAGACACCTACAGGCCAATATGGACTTTTGGTGATAGCGCCACCATCTGGCAACAGGAAATATGCCGTCTGACAGGAAGTGTGTAACTTGAGTGTACATTGTCCAATTGCCTTGAAACTTTTCAGATTCATCAGAGTCCGCCCCTGACGACATCTACATGCCGAAATTCGCTCAAAGTCATAGCGCCCCCTAGTGGCAACAGGAAGTAGTTCTAAAGGACAAGGTGCTATACTTTAACGAACTCCTCCTAGAGATTTAATCAGATCGACTTCAAATTCAGTATGAGTCCTCTTAAGATGTTGAAGATGAAAAGTTATTAAAAGAAAACTTTTCGTTAAACGGTGTGGGCGTGGCATGGCGGCCATCTTGAGTGTTTAGCAATGAAGATTAAGTGGCTGTAACTACAGTGTACGTTGTCGTATCTGCTTTAAATTTCCCACAAACACCAAGAGTCCAGGCCTGAGGAGACCTACAGGCCAATATGGAGTTTTGGAGATAGCGCCACCATCCTGGCAACAAGAAATATACCTTATGACAAACATCATCCGATTTACATGAACTTAAAACGTGTGGTCTACATGTGATACTGAGGCGGCCCCTATATTATGACCACGCCCAGTCCACTCAGGCCACGCCCCCTTTCATAACATTTGAACCGTTTAACGTAGATACTTATGTGAGGTGTCATTGAACTCAGCAGAGACTTCCTTTTTTATTGGTGATGTTTGACCCGCCCCTTTATGATGCGGCCACGCCCCCTTTCCAGATAAGGAGCTGTATGACGTATAGCTTGTGTGAGGTATCAATGAACTCAGCAGAGACTTCCTTTTTTATTGGTGATGTTTGACACGCCCCACTATGATGCGGCCACGCCCCCCTTTCACAGATAGTGAGTTGTATGACGTATAGGCTCGTGTAAGGTATCAATGAACTCAGCAGAGACTTCCTTTTTTATTAGTGATTTTTGACCCGCCCCAGTATGATGCGGCCACGCCCCTTTTCACAGATAATGACTTGTATGACGTATAGGCTTGTGTGAGGTATCAACGAACTCAGCAGGGAGTTCACTTTTCATGGGCGATGATTTTCAGCGTACGAGTGATGCTTTATTGCGCGGCGGTCGCAAGGAGAGGCGTCCGCCAGTAACCCCGACTGGCGCGGGTTAGCGGGCCCTCCATCGCTGCTTGCAGCTTTAATTATTATTATTTTCTTCACCACGTAAACCTGGTGCTGCAGCCTAAACTGTACATGGTGGCGACGCGCCATTTTCAGGACTGGTCCGAAAGTCCGCAAAGACCTCAGCCAAAAAATTCATACACTTCTACCACTAGGTGGCGCTATACCAGGACAAACGCGTTTTGCTCTATAACTCGCAAACCGTACATCGGAAATTTTAAACCTTACATCCACGCGTTCCATGGATCCTACTGAATCTCGTGATATAGGCCACGCCCATTTCCGCCTATACTTTTTATGCGTGAAAAATCGTGATTTATCAAAAACCTACTTTTTCTATCTCCTCCGAGACCGTGCAATGGATCTGCATGAAACTTGGCACATAGCATCTCCAGGCCGACCTGACCAAGTTTATAAAGAATTTTTATAGGATAAAAATTGCGCGTGTTACACGCAAACAATTTGTGTAGCTAGCTATGGAAACATTTCCTTTGCCATATCTCGGCCAAAATAAATGCTATCAAAGCCAAACTTTAGAATATTACTTGCTATGACCCCTGGGGTCTGTACCAAATTTGATGAACATTGGCCGCTAGGGGCGCTACAAATAAAAAAAGTGTGTTTTTCACGAACGTACTTTGCCATATCTCGGCCGAATACGTGGTATCAACACCAAACTTGGGGTGATTGTTGGCGTGCCGCACGGAGGCTTCATAACTAATTTGGTAACGATGGCCATTAGGGGCGCTATAATCGACGTTTTTTGGTTTTGTGGACAAAGTCAATGCATTTAATGGATATTTGCATTGCAATATCTCGATCCCACAGTAAATGCTATCAAAACCAAACCGGCAATGATTGTTTCGCCCACCGCCCGGAGGCTCACTGCCAAATTTGGTAGACAGGCCCTCCGGGGGCGCTTTAATCAACATAGAACAATTCCCCGGGTCGCTGGGGACGACTGGCGCGGGGAGGCTTGGACCCCGTTGAAACTGCGTGCAGTTCTAGTTATTAGGGGTCCAAGCCCGAGGATGCGTGCACCGCGGTATCGCAAGGCGATACGCGGTTCACACAGCAGGGCTGTGGAACCCTATTGTTTTCGGTAAGATTTTCCATTATTATTAGGGGTCCAAGCCCGAGGATGCGTGCACCGCGGTATCGCAAGGCGATACGCGGTTCACACAGCAGGGCTGTGGAACCCTATTGTTTTCGGTAAGATTTTCCATTATTATTATTATTTTTCTTCTCCGCGTAAACCTGGTGCTGCAGCCTAAACCGTACATGGTGGCGACGCGCCATTTTCAGGACTGGTCCCAAACTCCGCAAAGACCTCAGCCAAAAAATTTGACCCACTTCTACCACTAGGTGGCGCTATAGCAGAGGAAAAACACGTTTGGCCCTATAACTCCCAAACCGTACATCGGAAATTAAAAAACCTTACATCCACGCGTTCCCTGGATCCTAATGAATCTCGTGATATAGGCCACGCCCATTTCCGCCTACACTTTTATGCGTGAAAAATCGCGATTTATCAAAAACCTACTTTTTCTATCTCCTCCGAGACCGTGCAATGGATCTGCACGAAACTTGGCACATAGCATCTCCAGACCGACCTGACACAAAGTTGTATAAAGATTTTTTATGGATAAAAATTGCGCGTGTTACACCAAACAAATTTGTGTAGCTAGCTATGGAAACATTTCCTTTGCCATATCTCGGCCAAAATAAATGCTATCAAAGCCAACTTTAAATATTACTTGCTATGACCCCTGAGGATCTGTACCAAATTTGACGAACATTGGCCACTAGGGGGCGCTACAAATACAAAAAGTGTGTTTTTCATGAACGGACTTTGCCATATCTCGGCCAAAATACGTGGTATCAACACCATACTTGGGGTGATTTTTTGGCATGCCGCACGAAGCTTCAAACCAAATTTGGTAACGATGGGCCACTAGGGGCGCTATAATCGACGTTTGTTGGTTTTGTGGACAAAGTCAATGCATTTAAATGGAAAATTTGCATTTGCAATATCTCTGCCACAGTAAATGCTATCAAAACCAAACCGGTAATGATTGTTTCGCCCACCGCCCGGAGGCTCTATTCCAAATTTGGTAAACACAGGCCCTATAGGGCGCTCTAATCACAAAGAACATTTCCCGGGTCGCTGGGGACGACTGGCGCGGGGAGGCTTGGACCCCGTTGAAACTGCGTGCAGTTCTAGTTATTATTCCGGGCCGCATAAAAGTGGTGCTGCAGCCTAAACCGTACATGTGGCGACGCGCCTTTTCAGGACTGGTCCAAAAGTCCGCAAAGACCTCAGCCAAAAAAATTCGCACACTTCCACCACTAGGTGGCGCTATACCAGGACAAAACGCGTTTTTGCCCTATAACTCCAAACCGTACATCGGAAATTTAAAAACGTTACATCCACGCGTTCCCTGGATCCTACTGAATCTCGTGTATAGGCCACGCCCATTTCCGCCTACACTTTTATGCGTGAAAAATCGCGATTTATCGAAAACCTACTTTTTCTATCTCCTCCGAGACCGTGCAATGGATCTGCACGAAACTTGGCACATAGCATCTCCAGACCGACCTGACACAAAGTTGTATAAAGATTTATTATAGGATAAGAATTGCGCGTGTTACGCGCAAACAAAGTTTTGTAGCTAGCTATGAAAACATTGCCGTTGCCATATCTCGGCCAAGATAAATGCTATCAAAGCCAACTTTAGATATACTTGCTATGACCCCTTGAGCTCTGTACCAAATTTGACGAACATTGGCCACTAGGGGGCGCTACAAATAAAAAAGGTGTGTTTTCACAAACGTACTTTGCCATATCTCGGCCAAAATAGGTGGTATCAACACCAAACTTGGGGTGATTGTTTGGCATGACGCCCGGAGGCTTTATGCCAAATTTGGTAACGATTGACCATTAGGGGGCGCTATAATTAACGTTTGTTGATTTTGTGGACAAAGTCAATGCGTTTAAATGGGGAATTTGCAATTGCAATATCTCTGCCACAGTAAATGCTATCAAAACCAAACCGGCAATGATTGTTTCACCCACCGCCCGGAGGCTCACTGCCAAATTTGGTAGACAGGCCCTCCGGGGGCGCTTTAATCAACATAGAACAATTCCCCGGGTCGCTGGGGACGACTGGCGCGGGGAGGCTTGGACCCCGTTGAAACTGCGTGCAGTTCTAGTTAGGGGTCCAAGCCCGAGGATGCGTGCACCGCGGTATCGCAAGGCGATACGCGGTTCACACAGCAGGGCTGTGGAACCCTATTGTTTTCGGTAAGATTTTCCATTATTATTATTATTTTTCTTCTCCGCGTAAACCTGGTGCTGCAGCCTAACCGTACATGGTGCGACGCGCCACTTTCAGGACTGGTCCCAAACTCCGCAAAGACCTCAGCCAAAAATTTGACCCACTTCCACCACTAGGTGGCGCTATAGCAGAGAAAAAACACGTTTAGCCCCTAACTCCCAAACCGTACATCTGAAATTTAAAAACCTTACATCCAAGCGTTCCCTGGATCCTACTGAATCTCGTGATATAGGCCACGCCCATTTCCGCCTAGACTTTTCTGCGTGAAAAATCGCGATTTATCAAAACCTACTTTTCTAACTCCTCCGAGACCGTGCAATGGATCGCACGACTTGGCACATAGCATCTCCAGACCGACCTGACACAAAGTTGTATAAAGAATATTTATAGGATAAAAATTGCGCGTGTTACACGCAAACCAATTTGTGTAGCTAGCTATGGAAACATTTCCTTTGCCATATCTCGGCCAAAATAAATGCTATCAAAGCCAAACTTTAGAATATTACTTGCTATGACCCCCTGAGGCTCTGTACCAAATTTGACGAACATTGGCCGCTAGGGGGCGCCACAAATACAAAAATGTGTGTTTTTCACGAACGGACTTTGCCATATCTCGGCCAAAATATGTGCTATCGACACCAAACTTGGGGTGATTGTTTGGCATGCCGCACAGAAGCTTCATACATAATTTGGTAACGATGGACCATTAGGGGGCGCTATAATCGACGTTTGTTGGTTTTGTGGACAAAGTCAATGCGTTTAAATGGGGAATTTGCAATTGCAATATCTCTGCCACAGTACATGCTATCAAAACCAAGCCAGTAATGATTGTTTCGCCCACCACCCGGAGGCCCACTGCCAAATTTGCTAAAGACAGGCCCTCTACAGGCGCTCTAATCAACATAGGACATTTTCCCGGGTCGCTGGGGACGACTGGCGCGGGGAGGCTTGGACCCCGTTGAAACTGCGTGCAGTTCTAGTTATTATTATTATTATTTTTCTTCTCCGCGTAAACCTGGTGCTGCAGCCTAAACCGTACATGGTGGCGACGCGCCATTTTCAGGACTGGTCCCAAACTCCGCAAAGACCTCAGCCAAAAAATTTGACCCACTTCTACCACTAGGTGGCGCTATAGCAGAGGAAAAACACGTTTGGCCCTATAACTCCCAAACCGTACATCGGAAATTAAAAAACCTTACATCCACGCGTTCCCTGGATCCTAATGAATCTCGTGATATAGGCCACGCCCATTTCCGCCTACACTTTTATGCGTGAAAATCGCGATTTATCAAAAACCTACTTTTTCTATCTCCTCCGAGACCGTGCAATGGATCTGCACGAAACTTGGCACATAGCATCTCCAGACCGACCTGACACAAGTTGTATAAAGATTTTTTATGGGATAAAAATTGCGCGTGTTACACAAAACAAATTTGTGTAGCTAGCTATGAAACATTTCCTTTGCCAATCTCGGCCAAAATAAATGCTATCAAAGCAAAACTTTAGAATATTACTTGCTATGACCCCTGAGGATCTGTACCAAATTTGACGAACATTGGCCCACTAGGGCGCTACAAATACAAAAAAGTGTGTTTTTCATGAACGGACTTTGCCATATCTCGGCCAAATACGTGGTATCAACACCATACTTGGGGTGATTGTTTGGCATGCCGCACGGAAGCTTCAAACCAAATTTGTTAACGATGGGCCACTAGGGGCGCTATAATCGACGTTTGTTGGTTTTGTGGACAAAGTCAATGCATTTAAATGGAAAATTTGCATTTGCAATATCTCTGCCACAGTAAATGCTATCAAAACCAAACCGGTAATGATTGTTTCGCCCACCGCCCGGAGGCTCTATGCCAAATTTGGTAAACACAGGCCCTTAGGGGGCGCTCTAATCACAAGAACATTTCCCCGGTCGCTGGGGACGACTGGCGCGGGGAGGCTTGGACCCGTTGAAACTGCGTGCAGTTCTAGTTATTATTCCGGGCCGCATAAAAGTGGCTGCAGCCTAAACCGTACATGGTGGCGACGCGCCATTTTCAGGACTGGTCCAAAAGTCCGCAAAGACCTCAGCCAAAAAATTCGCACACTTCCACCACTAGGTGGCGCTATACCAGGACAAAACGCGTTTTGCCCTATAACTCCCAAACCGTACATCGGAAATTTAAAAACGTTACATCCACGCGTTCCCTGGATCCTACTGAATCTCGTGATATAGCCACGCCCATTTCCGCCTACACTTTTATGCGTGAAAAATCGCGATTTATCGAAAACCTACTTTTTCTATCTCCTCCGAGACCGTGCAATGGATCTGCACGAACTTGGCACATAGCATCTCCAGACCGACCTGACACAAAGTTGTATAAAATTTATTATAGGATAAGAATTGCGCGTGTTACGCGCAAACAAAGTTTTGTAGCTAGCTATGAAAACATTGCCGTTGCCATATCTCGGCCAAGATAAATGCTATCAAAGCCAAACTTTAGAATATTACTTGCTATGACCCCTTGAGGCTCTGTACCAAATTTGACGAACATTGGCCACTAGGGGGCGCTACAAATAAAAAAAGGTGTGTTTTTCACAAACGTACTTTGCCATATCTCGGCCAAAATAGGTGGTATCAACACCAAACTTGGGGTGATTGTTTGGCATGACGCCCGGAGGCTTTATGCCAAATTTGGTAACGATTGACCATTAGGGGGCGCTATAATTAACGTTTGTTGATTTTGTGGACAAAGTCAATGCGTTTAAATGGGGAATTTGCAATTGCAATATCTCTGCCACAGTAAATGCTATCAAAACCAAACCGGCAATGATTGTTTCACCCACCGCCCGGAGGCTCACTGCCAAATTTGGTAGACAGGCCCTCCGGGGGCGCTTTAATCAACATAGAACAATTCCCCGGGTCGCTGGGGACGACTGGCGCGGGGAGGCTTGGACCCCGTTGAAACTGCGTGCAGTTCTAGTTAGGGGTCCAAGCCCGAGGATGCGTGCACCGCGGTATCGCAAGGCGATACGCGGTTCACACAGCAGGGCTGTGGAACCCTATTGTTTTCGGTAAGATTTTCCATTATTATTATTATTTTTCTTCTCCGCGTAAACCTGGTGCTGCAGCCTAAACCGTACATGGTGGCGACGCGCCACTTTCAGGACTGGTCCAAACTCCGCAAAGACCTCAGCCAAAAATTTGACCCACTTCCACCACTAGGTGGCGCTATAGCAGAGAAAAACACGTTTAGCCCATAACTCCCCAACCGTACTTCGAAATTTAAAACCCTTACATCCAGCGTCCCTGGATCCTACTGAATCTCGTGATATAGGCCACGCCCATTTCCGCCTAGACTTTTCTTCGTGAAAAATCGCGATTTATCAAAAACCTACTTTTTCTAACTCCTCCGAGACCGTGCACTGGATCGGCACGAAACTTGGCACTAGCATCTCCAGACCGACCTGA
>NW_022605356.1:0-50477 GCF_008692095.1 Etheostoma spectabile
TAGCCATTGCCACATAAACCCATGTCCTCCATGTCCACTGAAGTCCCTAATGCGTCTCTCTAGTAACATTTGTCTGGTCCAGGTAGCTTTCACAAGGCTACTTTTACTTCTATACTTAGTATAAGTAAATTTATAGTAAATAGTAAATTTCCAAGCCTGTACTTTGTTACTTTTACTTGAGTAAAGAAGTTTAATCAATACTTCCACTTTTACCGGAGTATTTTTTAACACAAGTATCTGTACTTCTACTTAAGTACGGAAAGTGAGTACTTTTGCCATTGGTAAGGTAATCAGAAATGGGTTTCTCTTTTCTTATATTACTACTACTACTATAAGGCCTTTTATCTTTGAGTCCCTGGCCCCCAAAATGTCTGCATGTCCCTGCTGGAGGCCTAGACCCCCCCCCCCCTCTATATCTAAATATGAGGAAACAAAAGCTAGAGTATATTGTGCGTTCAGGTGATCGGAAATATACAGTTCACATCTCCTGCAAAACTCATTCAAATCAACACAACTCTTAACACACGTCTCCAAACCGTCTCACTGCAGCAACACTCTGAACAACAAAGGTCGTCAGAAATGGGTTTCTCTCTGCATTTCATCACATGTGTTAATATCGGCCTATTTCAGATTGGGTTTAAATTTCTATTACTACTACTACTATAAGGCCTTTTATCTTTGACCCCCTGCCACCCAAAATGTCTGCACCACCTCCCCCCTGACAGAGAAATTCATTTTTATAAGTCTTTTATTTCATATTTCTCTGTATTAGTGTCTTAAAATATTATGACTTTCATTTATAGCTTTCATGATTATTATATTCATACCTTGATTTTCAAATGAACTTATATGCTTACTATATTTTATAATCCTAAATGCACATTTAACAATACTGCTTTTCTTTTAAACTGTTTTCTTTAGTCGCTGCTGCATAACCAAGAGGCAATAAATGTCTCGCTGTGGTATGTCATAGAGATAACCAGTGTCTTAGATTCGAGGTCAGTCAGAGGAGGCAGAGTGCAGGCCTGCACTTTGCCCTGGTTCTTTTAGGTAGCCATAAACCAAATAACAGATGTCCTCTCCTTGTTATCTCTATGTGTCTGACTTTCAATAAAGCAAGAACACTGCAGAGGAATCCCCGGAGTTCTGGAAAGGTCATGCTGCAGATAGGTGGCTATTCTGATTCTCCCCTCTTGCAATTGTCTTTTAACTGCTCATTACCGTCTGCGTCTCTTTTCTTGCTTGATCGTGTTTATTTAGTAAGTTAAAGTGTTATGAACCTGACACCCCCCTACCCCCCCATTTATATCTTAACACGAGGAAACAAAAGCTAACCACAGAGCTGCAGTAAGAGGAGGGCCAACGCTGACGGACAACATTCCTGCTCCAGTTTCCTTGGAATCAAACTCGAGGTGTGTACATGTTGTTATGAGGTCAGACTGTTACTCCTCAGTACATAATTAACAAAATGCAATCGAACAGAATTCTGGCCCGGGTCCCAGAGACCCGAAGGGCCAGGTCCGCTGTAGTAGACGTGACATGAACTGAAACCACCCTGAGTCCCGTGGACCCGAATGCCAATGCAAAACGTGAAATAAACGGAAGGTGTCTCTGTGACCCGATGGACAATACAAGGGTTATACTGTCAATATATCTGTGTGTGTGTGTGTGTGTGTGTGCGTGTTTGTGTGTGTGTGTGTGTGTGTGTGTCCAATAATTAAATTTAGTAGGCCGATACAAAAAGTCAAATAAACTGCACGGGTCCCCTTGACCCGATGGACAACACAAGGGTTAACTACAGTCTGACTACCAACAGTCACCTGAAATATACAGTTCACATCTCCTACAAAACTCGTTCAAATCAACACAACTCTTAACACACGTCTCCAAACCGTCTCCTGCAGCAACCGCTGAACAACAAAGGTCGTCAGAAATGGGTTTCTCTATGCATTTCATCACATGTGTTAATAAAGGCCTATTTCAGATTGGGTTTAAATTTCTATTACTACTACTACTATAAGGCCTTTAATCTTTGAGTCCCTGGCCCCCAAAATGTCTGCCCCCCCCCCCCCCATCTATATCTTAACACGAGGAAAAACAAAGCTAACCACAGAGCTGCAGTAAGAGGAAGCCAACGCTGACGGACAACATTCCTGCTCCAGTTTCCTTGGAATCAAACTCGAGGTGTGTACATGTTGTTATGAGGTCAGACTGTTACTCCCTCATTATATAATTAACCTGAAAACTGTCACGTGCCTTAGCTTGCTAACACAAAGCTAGCATTAGCTTAGCAGCAGATTCTAATGACCTGTACCAACAGGGTCAAAAACAAGAAATTCACACCTCACAGCTCAGTGTTTCTCCTCAAAATAACCTCACATAGAAGTTAGGTACAGTACCAACTTCACCTTATGTTAAGCCAGGGAAACATCTGTACACAAATAAAGTCATAAAAACATACGAGGAAACAGAAGCTAACCACAGAGCTGCAGTAAGAGGCGGGCCAACGCTGACGGACAACATTCCTGCTCCAATTTCCTTGGAATCAAACTCGAGGTGTGTACATCAATCAATCAATCAAACTTTATTTCTAAAACACATTTTAAAAACAACCAGGTTGACCAAAGTGCTGGACATAGACACGGAACAATACATAGACAGAATACAACACCGGACAAATACAACATACAGTTCTCATGCTGGATTAAAAGCCAGGGAATAAAAATGTGTTTTAAGTCGCGATTTAAAAACCGGAAGGCTGGGGGCAAGTTTGACATGTAGAGGCAGCTCATTCCACGGTCTCGGGGCTGCGGCGGAGAAAGCCCGATCCCCTCTGCTCTTCAGCCGTGTTTTAGGGGCAACAAGAAGAGACTGGTTTGCAGACCTTAAAGATCTTGAAGGAGCATGTGGCTTCAACAGATCAGTTATGTAGGCTGGAGCTAGTCCATGGAGGGCTTTAAAAACAAACAATAAAATCTTAAAATCAATCCTAAAAGTAACTGGGAGCTAGTGAAGAGAGGGAAGGACAGGGGTGATGTGATCTCGCTTACAAGTCCCAGTGAGGAGGCGAGCAGCAGCATTTTGAAGCAGCTGTAGTGGAGAGAGGGAGGCCTGACTAACACCTGCATACAGAGCATCACAATAATCAAGGCGTGTTGTAATAAAAGCATGTATAACCCTCTCAAAGTCTGTGAAGGATAAAAAGGCCTTAAGCTTGGTAGGAAGCCTCAGTTGAAAGAAACTTGCTTTCACAACAGAATTGATCTGCTTCTCCATTGTAAAATCACAATCCATTTTTACACCCAGGTTTGTTACAACAGACTTAACGTAGGGTTGAAAAATGCCCAGGTCTATTTGTGAGACATCAGAGGTGCCACTGGGTCTAAAAACCATAACCTCAGTTTTACTCTCGTTAAAGTTTAAAAAATGTAAGGCCATCCAGGCTTTAATATCATTAAAACAGTCAACTAATCTTGCTAAAGAACTACCATCATTTCTTTTGATGGGCAGGTAGATTTGTGAATCATCTGCATAAAGATGGAAGCTGAAGTTGTGTCTTTTTAAGATACATCCAAGGGGAAGCAGATAGAGTGAAAAAAGAATTGGCCCGAGAATCGAACCCTGTGGAACTCCACATGTGAGGGACACAGAAGGTGAAATAGAGCCACCAAAACTGACTCTAAAACCTCTGTCTGACAAGTATGACCTAAACCACTCTAAGGCAGTGCCCCTAATCCCCACGCCATGCTCGAGGCGAGAAATAAGGATGCTGTGGTCAACTGTGTCAAATGCTGCTGTAAGATCTGAAAGAATAAGAATTACATAAACTCCAGAATCAGTTGAGATTAAAAGATCGTTAAAAACTCTTAAAAGTGCAGATTCAGTGCTATGAAATGTCTTAAAACCCGATTGGAACACCTAAAGAACACCATGTTGTTATGAGGTCAGACTGTTACTCCTCAGTACATAATTAACAAAATGCAATTGAACAGAATTCTGGCCCGGGTCTCAGAGACCCGAAGGCCGAGGCCACGGCAGCAGAGATACGCAGTTGAATGCAGGACGAGTCCCAGAGACCCGAAGGGCCAGGTCCGCTGTAGTAGACGTGACATGAATTGAAACCAACGTTGGTCCCTGGGAACCGAATGCCAATGCAAAAAGTCAAATAAACGGAACGTGTCCCTGTGACCCGATGGACAACACAAGGGTTATACTGTCTACATGCCTGGGTGTGTGGTGGTGTGTGTGTGTGTGTGTGTGTGTAGTAAATAAACTTAGTGGACCAAGGACACGCATTTGGTTTTGTTTTTAATTTAATTTCCCCCTTTCATACAATACAACACAAAATGAGACCTGAAGGCCGATGCTGCGTTAGTAGAAAAATATGATCACATTCTTCCCCGGGTCTCAGAGACCCGAAGTTCGAAGCACTAGAGATAAGGCATCAAATGCAGGACGGGTCCCAGGGACCCGGGGGCCGATGCCGCTGTAGCGGAAATGCCAATGTAAGCAGTAAAATAAACTGAACGTGTCCCTGTGACCCAAGGGACTACACGAGGGTTATACTGTACATTTCTCTTTCTGTGTGTGTGTGTGTGTCTGTGTGTCTGTGTGTGTGTGATAAATATACTTAGAGGACCAACGTTGAGCATTTGCTTTTGTTTTTAATTTTATTTCCCTCTTTCATAATATAAAACCCAAAAAACAATCGACCAGATGGCATGGATGATGTGGAAGAACAACACAATCGCATTCTGCCCCGTGTCTCAGACACGCGAAGGCCGAGGCTAGAGATACGCAGTCAAATGTAGGACGGGTCCCAGGTACCCGAGGGCCGAGGCCGCGTTAGTGGAAAGATACTTTTGAAAACTGGCCGAAGGGCCAGGTCCGCTGTAGTAGACGTGACATGAATTGAAACCAACGTGGGTCCCGGGGACCCGAATGCCAATGCAAAAAGTCAAATAAACTGAACGTGTCCCTGTTACACAATGGACAACACAAGGGTTAACTACAGTCTGACTACCAACAGTCACCTGAAATATACAGTTCACATCTCCTGCAAAACTGATTCAAATCAACACAACTCTTAACACACGTCTCCAAACCGTCTCACTGCAGCAACACTCTGAACAACAAAGGTCGTCAGAAATGGGTTTCTCTCTGCATTTCATCACGTGTGTTAATAAAGGCCTATTTCAGATTTGGTTTAAATTTCTATTACTACTACTACTATAAGGCCTTTTATCTTTGAGCCCTTGGCCCCCAAAATGTCTGCACGTCCCTGCTGGAGCCCTGGAACCCCCCCCTCATCTATATCTAAATATGAGGAAACAGAAGCTAACCACAGAGCTGCAGTAAGAGGCGGCCAACGCTGACGGACAACATTCCTGCTCCAGTTTCCTTGGAATCAAACTCGAGGTGTGTACATGTTGTTATCAGGTCAGACTGTTCCTCCCTCATTACATAATTAACAAAATGCAATCAAACAGAATTCTGGCCCGGGTCCGAGAGACCGGAAGGCCGAGGCCGCGGCAGCAGAGATACGCAGTTGAATGCAGGACGAGTCCCAGAGACCCGAAGGGCCAGGTCCGCTGTAGTAGACGTGACATGATTCGAAACCAATGTGGGTCCCTGGGAACCGAATGCCAATGCAAGATGTCAAATAAACTGAACGTGTCCCTGTGACCCGATGGACAACACAAGGGTTATACTGTCTACAAGTCTGTGTGTGTGTGTGTGTGTGGTAAATAAACTTAGTGGACCGAGGACACGCATTTGTTTGTTTTTTTAATTTAATTTCCCCCTTTCATACAATACAACGCAAAATGAGACCCGAAGGCCGATGCTGCGTTAGTAGAAAAATACGATCACATTCTGCCCCTGGTCTCAGAGACACGAAGGCCAAGGCAGCGCCAGTAGAGCTATGCAGTCTAATGCAGGACGGGTCCCAGAGACCCAAAGGCTGAGGTCGCAGTAGTGGGGGGAAGAAGATTTAACACTGCCCCGGGTCTCAGAGACCCGAAGGCTGAGGTCCCAGAGACTCGAAGTTCAAGGCACTAGAGATAAGGCGATGAATGCAGGACGGGTCCCAGGGACCCGGGGGCCGATGCCGCTGTAGCCAATGCAAGGAGTCAAATAAACTGAACGTGTCCCCTGTGACCCAAGGGACCCAAGGGACTACATGAAGGTTATACTGTACATTTCTCTGTCTGTGTGTCTGTGTCTATGTGTCTGTGTGTGTGTGTCTGTGTGTGTGTGATAAACATACTTAGAGGACCAATGTCAAGCATTTGGTTTTTGTTTTTAATTTTATTTCCCTCTTTCATACAATAAAGCCCCCAAAACAATCGAACAGATGGCATGGATAATGTGGAAGAACAACACAATCGCATTCTGCCCCGGGGTCTCAGACACGCGAAGGCCGAGGCTAGAGATATGCAGTCAAATGTAGGACGGGTCCCAGGTACCCGAGGGCCGAGGCCGCGGTAGTGGAAAGATACTTTTGAAAACTGGCCAGGGTCCTAGAGACCTGAAGGGCCAGGTCCACTGTAGTGGACATGACATGAATTGAAATCCCGGGGACCCGAATGCCAATGCAAAAAGTCAAATAAACTGAACGTGTCCCGGTGACTCGATGGACAACACAAGGGTTGTACTGTAAATATGTCTGTCTGTGTGTGTGTGTGCGTGTGTTTTTGTGTGTATAATAATTATATTATAATGTGTTAATAAAGGCCTAGTTCAGATTTGGTTTAAATTCTATTACTTCTACTACTATAAGGCCTTTTATCTTTGAGTCCATGGCCCCCAAAATGTCTGCACGTCCCTGCTGGAGCCCTAGAAACCACCTCCCCCCCCCATCTATATCTAAATATGAGGAAACAAAAGCTAACACAGAGCTGCAGTAAGAGGCGGGCCAACGCTGACGGACAACATTCCTGCTCCAGTTTCCTTGGAATCAAACTCGAGGTGTGTACATGTTGTTATCAGGTCAGACTGTTCCTCCCTCATTACATAATTAACTAAATGCAATCGAACGGAACTCTGGCCCGGGTCTCAGAGACCCGAATGCCGAGGCCGCGGCAGCAGAGATACGCAGTTGAATGCAGGACGGGTCCCAGAGACCCAAAGGGCCCGGTCCGCTGTAGTAGACGTGACATGATTCGAAACCAATGTGGGTCCCTGGGAACCGAATGCCAATGCAAGATGTCAAATAAACTGAACGTGTCCCTGTGACCCAATGGACAACACAAGGGTTATACTGTCTACAAGTCTGTGTGTGTATGTGTGAGTGTGTGTGTGGTAAATAAACTTAGTGGACCGAGGACACGCATTTGTTTGTTTTTTTTAATTTAATTTCCCCCTTTCATACAATACAACGCAAAATGATACACATAGGCCAATGCCACAGCAGTAGAGATACGCAGTCGAATGCACGACGGGTCCCAGAGACCAGAAGACCAGTGTCTTGGTAGAAGTGAAATAAGGTGCACAGGTCCAAAACAATACGACATAAGTTGACGAGACATATGTGTCTACAGTTTATACTGTAAATATGTCCGTCTGTGTGTAAATGTGCTGTATTTATATAGCGCTTTTCAAGTCTTAACAACTACTCAAAGCGCTTTTACATCTACAAGAAACATTCACCATTCACACACATTCATACACTGTGGCCGGGGCTGCCGTACAAGGTGCCACCTGCTCATCAGATAAACACTCTCACACATTCACACTCCGATGCGCAACTCAGGGTTCAGTGTCTTGCCCAAGGATACTTCGAAATGGGACTGCAGGGCCAGGGATCGAACCACCAACCTTCCGATTGGCAGACAACCGCTCTACCACTGGGCCACAGCCGCCCGTGTGTGTGTGGTAAATATATTTAGTAGTCCTAGGTCAAGCCTTTGGTTTTGTTTTTAATTTTATTTCCCCCTTTCATACAATACAAAGCAAAATCCAATCGAACTGATGGCACAGATGTGGAAGAACAACACAATGGCATTCTGCCCGGGGTCTCAGAGACCCAAAAGGAGAGGTATGCAGTCAAATACAGGACGGGTCCCAGAGACCCAAGGGCTGATGCCACTGTAGTGGAAAGATACTTTTAAATACTGGCCCGGGTCCCAGAGACCCGAAGGGCCAGGTCCACTGTAGTAGACGTGACATGAACTGAAACCACCCTGAGTCCGTGGACCCGAATGCCAATGCAAAAAGTGAAATAAATGGAAGGTGTCTCTGTGACCCGATGGACAACACAAGGGTTATACTGTCAATATGTCTGTGTGTGTGTGTGTGTGTGGTGTGTGTGTGTGCGTGTGTTTTTGTGTGTATAATAATTATATTTAGTAGACCGATACAAAAAGTCAAATAAACTGCACGGGTCCCCTTGACCCGATGGACAACACAAGGGTTAACTACAGTCTGACTACCAACAGTCACCTGAACGCACCATAAACTCTACCAACAGTCACCTGAAATATACAGTTCACATCTCCTGCAAAACTGATTCAAATCAACACAACTCTTAACACACGTCTCCAAACCGTCTCACTGCAGCAACACTCTGAACAACAAAGGTCGTCAGAAATGGGTTTCTCTCTGCATTTCATCACATGTGTTAATAAAGGCCTATTTCAGATTGGGTTTAAATTTCTATTACTACTACTACTATAAGGCCTTTAATCTTTGAGTCCCTGGCCCCCAAAATGTCTGCACCCCCCCCCCATCTATATCTAAGTATGAGGAAACAAAAGCTAACCACAGAGCTGCAGTAAGAGGCGGGCCAACGCTGACGGACAACATTCCTGCTCCAAACTCGAGGTGTGTACATGTTGTTATGAGGTCAGACTGTTCCTCCCTCATTATATAATTAACCTGAAAACTGTCACGTGCCTTAGCTTGCTTACACAAAGCTAACATTAGCTTAGCAGAAGACCTTTTCTAATGACCTGTACCAACGGGGTCAAAAACAAGAAGTTCACACCTCACAGCTCAGTGTTTCTCCTCAAAATAACCTCACATAGAAGTTAGGTACAGTACCAACTTCACCTTATGTTAAGCCAGGGAAACATCTGTACACAAATAAAGTCATAAAAACATACGAGGAAACAAAAGCTAACACAGAGCTGCAGTAAGAGGCGAGCCAACGCTGACGGACAACATTCCTGCTCCAGTTTCCTCGGAATCAAACTCGAGGTGTGTACATGTTGTTATTAGTTCAGACCCTCATTGCATAATTAACCTGAAAACTGTCCAATCAGAGCGCTGACTGGCAGCCTACAGGTCCGACGGGTCCTGTTCTCAGGTCACATGACCTTTCTGGATATAAAGGTGTGGTGATGTGACGGATGTCAGTCAGATGAAGACAGACAGCAGCAGCATCTGTCAGTGTCTGCTGATGAAGGGACGACGTCTCTTTGACCTCATCTGAACGGGACTTTACAGGTAACATCACACACCTTTGATGGAGAAACTCGCCTATCATTTGGGAGATTTTGGGCTACATGATCTACTTTAAGATGAGAGCAGTGGTTCATTCTTTCAGCACTATTGTAAGATCTGAAGTAACTCAGTAATTATTCTATGATGTGGGACGTTTTGGCCAAAATGAGCCTTTTATGTTCAGTTGAGTCAGATTTAATCAGCACCAGGAAACAAGTTAGATTTTAATCTCCGCTGACTTCACTGCTGAGATATGAGGGAGTGTCCCAACGAGAGCTGCTTTGATTGACAGGTGTGTGTCACAAACCTCATCCCATCAAAAGTGTAAATGTGTCTTGGTTTTCAGATGCTCCTGCCATTGAGCCCTCAGGCCTTTAAGATAATAACTTTCTTTACATTAGACAAGCTTATGGCGTTTTTCCACTGCGTGGTGTCTACTCAACTCGCCTTTTTTGGTTTTTCATTATGAAAAAAAGTCCCTGTGTTATAAATAATGAAAACGTACCTCCAAATTCTGACTGACATCTTCCTTGCCAAGTTCATCCCAACTCATTTGAACTAGTTTTAAAATTACTTTTTGCATTCATGGTCCATAAAGTGTGAAAATGAGTAAAAAAAGTAATTTATGCGTAAATTGAGGAGAAAGTATTAGTTGTTTTGGTTTATAATAGACTGATACATGTCAGATATTAGCCAGGATATCACCAGGGGAAAACAAACAAACTGATGCTTTTCTTCCACAAACAAACAAGAATTGTCTTGAAAACGGGTGAAATTAGACTCAAGGACAACATGAGGGTTAATGAAAACACAGTAGGCCTACCACAGGGCCCTGCTGCACTAAACTAGAATAAAGATATCCAGGATAAGGGAAAGAGCAGGTTAAGCTATGTCCAGCCAGGTGGAGATAACCAGGATGAACAGGTGGAGCTATGTCCAGCCAGGTGGAGATAACCAGGATGAACAGGTGGAGCTATGTCCAGCCAGGTGGAGATAACCAGGATGAACAGGTGAAGCTATGTCCAGCCAGGTGTAGATAACCAGGATGAACAGGTGGAGCTATGTCCAGCCAGGTGGAGATAACCAGGATGAACAGGTGGAGCTATGTCCAGCCAGGTGGAGATAACCAGGATGAACAGGTGGAGCTATGTCCAGCCAGGTGGAGATGACCAGGATGAACAGGTGGAGCTATGTCCAGCCAGGTGTAGATAACCAGGATGAACAGGTGGAGCTTTGTCCAGCCAGGTGTATGCGCCATATGTTTCACCCAATGAGCAGCAGCTTCTAATAGAAAGTAACAAGGAGGTGAAGCAGAAAGGGAACTCCGTCTTTAATCAAACGGAGAGAAAAAGCCCAACAGACAATAGCGGACCGGCTGAATGTGTGAGGATGTAAAAATATCTCCTTAGCCACACACACACAACATATTTCTACCAAGATGTATGCTACACTGCGTTTAAATTAATACATTTAATGTGTTGGTTGTATTGCTGTCTCTGTTTTATGAGATAAATGTTCTGGTTTTACTGTAAAGTGTCTTTGAATAGCCTACCATGTAAACACAATATATATAAAATGTATTATTATTTAGCCTACTTATTAATGTTCCTGGGGGAATGGACCCTAGTCTAGGCTTCATTTCAAACCCTTATTCACAACACCAGAACAAGTTTTACAACCATACGGACAAATCTCTATAAGATATGTCTAACTCTAAATATCTTTATACAATTAATGTTCATACAGAACAATCAGAAAAGGGACAAAAACTAGAAAAAGAAGTGACTTCAATATACGCTGTGAGCATATATGTAAAACAATATTTATATTTTGTATTCTTCTGACAGTGACAGCAGCAAAATAAAAAGATGAAGAAGCGTTGTGGTGTTCCCGGTGTGATGAATGATAACTCCACTATATACGTATATAGGCCGCGTTATTGGTCCAGGGATGGGAGACTTACTGAGAAGGTTATGAAACCAAAGTAAAATATAATAAAAAACATTAGGCCTACATATTAATTAATTAAAGAGTTACACAAACTGTCCTTTATTAGAGAAGGACAAGCAAAAAGAAAATGAAGTCATGAAGTTATTGGTCTCTGACCAGTCTGCCTTTAATAATATATCTGGGAATATCGCTGCATTGTCCCACTTAATCTCCGGAGCGTCCTGTATAAACCTGAAGCTGAGACCACGGACGCCGCGCTGCTCATCTTTTACAGAGAGAGCGGACACTGACGTGATGCACAGGTCTGCCACCGAGCAGCGACCACACACCAGGCTTCCTCGACACACTGCCGTCCCACCAGGAAAAGTCCAGACTCCCCCGATTGCCGCTCCACATCTGGGTGCCAGTGCAACTATTTCTAACCATCTAAACAGCTGCTATAGTAGGGTTTAAATCAAACTCGTAACTATAGTGACAAATAATGCATGTTAATAAAAAATAAAGCAGAACACATTCAGAAGACAACGGAATAACTTAAACATGTTTATGTCAGATCAGACTGCAGCTGATTTAACACATGAGACTCCAGGATTAATCTTAGCCCGGCTGTTAGCCCGGCTGTTAGCCTGTCTGTTAGCCCGGCTGTTAGCCTGTCTGTTAGCCCGGCTGTTAGCCTGTTTGTTAGCCCAGCTGTTAGCCTGTCTGTTAGCCCGGCTGTTAGACTGGCTGTTAGCCTGGCTGTTAGCCCAGCATTTAGCCTGTCTGTTAGCCCGGCTGTTAGCCTGTTTGTTAGCCCAGCTGTTAGCCTGTCTCTTAGCCCGGCTGTTAGACTGGCTGTTAGCCTGGCTGTTAGCCCGGCTGTTAGCTTGTCTGTTAGCCCAGCTGTTAGCCCGGCTGTTAGCCTGTCTGTTAGCCCGGCTGTTAGACTGGCTGTTAGCCTGGCTGTTAGCCCAGCATTTAGCCTGTCTGTTAGCCCGGCTGTTAGCCTGTTTGTTAGCCCAGCTGTTAGCCTGTCTGTTAGCCCGGCTGTTAGACTGGCTGTTAGCCTGGCTGTTAGCCCGGCTGTTAGCTTGTCTGTTAGCCCAGCTGTTAGCCCGGCTGTTAGCCTGTTTGTTAGCCCAGCTGTTAGCCTGTCTGTTAGCCCGGCTGTTAGACTGGCTGTTAGCCTGGCTGTTAGCCTGTCTGTTAGCCCAGCTGTCAGCCTGTCTGTTAGCCTGTCTGTTAGCCCGGCTGTTAGCCTGGCTGTTAGCCTGGCTGTTAGCTCGGCTGTTAGCCTTTCTGTTAGCCTGGCTGTTAGCCCGGCTGTTAGCTCACTCTGGACCAGGCTAGCCACAAAGAATAATCTCCATGGTTACTGGGCTGAGTTTAACTCAACCTGGTTTCGTGCAACCGAGTCAAAGCTAAATTCATCCAGGATAACTTGAATATCCCGGATTAATCCCTTATCCTGGTTTCGTGCAACAGGCCCCTGGTTAACAATGATTTCCTGGTAAAATGAAGGTTTTTTGTTTCAATTTTCTTTCAGTTTGACAAAACTTTGTGATTTCAGCAGGAAGCCACGATGACTGCAGTGGACCTTTTCAACACTTTGGAGAATTTAAAAGAAGAGGAATTAGCAAAATTCAAATGGCATCTGCAGCAAGACGTCCTGGAAGGCTTCCAACCCATCAAAGTGTCCAAGCTGGAGAACGCAGAAAGGCAGGACACGGTGGATGTGATGGTGAGCACCTATCAGCTAGAGGGAGCTCTGACGGTGACCAAGAAGGTTTTAGAGAACATCGACAGGAATGATCTGGTCCAGAGTCTGCCAGACACCGACTCAGGACCACAAGGTTAGTCACCTTTTCTTTTTATTGATTTTTTTCTCACATAAAATGACAAGCATACATATAAACAACACATACTTTAGGAACACACATTAGGAGATGCTCTGGCAGTTTCCCTTCTAACCGATGATCATGTCCTCGCCTCCTGTCTCCAAACATTCCTTCTTCCGTCTTAAAAGAAGAGAACCTGAGTAACCTGTAGCAATAAGAACATACCTTCAATGTCAAGTGTACTGTAATAAGTATAAAATACAATTATATAATACAATTAAGTTAAGAGAAAAAAATGAATAAACCAATAAAAGAGGTAACTAGAGTTCTGACATTGTCTGTGTTACTGGTAACCATTTTTGATCAAACCGGTCTGACTTGAGCTGTAACCTCGCTGTGATTTCCTCCATGATGAACCCAGTTTTTACCCTTTCTCTCCATTCCCTTACACTGGGAGGTTGTGGCTTCAACCAAGAGGCTGTGATAGTTTTCTTTGCTATTAAAAGTAGAATTCTTAGTGAGGAAATCAAGTTCCCATCTATACCCATATGTATGGTGCTGGATCTAACTTAAAGTCAATACCCAAAACATGTGCTAATTCCTTTTGAACATTCTTCCAATAAACTACAATTTTCGGGCAATCCCAAAATATATGTGTAAAGTCCCCTACCAACCCGCAGCCCCGCCAAAATCTCTCCGAGGTATAACTGTATTTTGATGTAATAGATGGGGTGTTAATATACCTCATTTTGATCTTCTAATCAAACTCCCTCCATGTTGGGCTGCTAGTTACCTTATGTCCTTCTTCGCAGTGTTCATCTGTTATTAGAATATTTGCTTCCAATTCCCATTTTTCCTTGACATCCAAATTGTTATTGTTAGATTCCAGTTGTAGTATCTTATACAATTTGGATCTAATCCCTTTCTTTGTCCCTCCCTAGGTATACATCATCAGTAATTCTTCTAGTTTCGAGGGGATGTTAGAGATCTTCTCCCACTCCTTATGTGTCGTGAGGTGGTGTCTCAGTTGTAGAAACTTATAGAAATCATGGGCTGTAAATTAAATTCTTGTGTTAACTGCTGAAATGACTTCAAGGTTTGTCCCCTAAACATTTGTGCAATATATTTTAACCCCTGTCGTGTCCATCTATTGTAGCCTGCATCCATCATACATGGTAAACAATCAGGGTTAATTGAGATTTGAGTGGCTCTACAAATAGAGTTTGACAGTTCTTCTTTCTTACGTACCCTCGGCCATTTTCTCATCGTCCCCCTGATCCAGTAATTGCCCACCTTCAGCCTCTTTAGTGTTACTTCACTCAAAAATGGAAGCGATTCTACAGGTACATTTATAGCATTTTGTTCCATTCCCACCCACAATGCATCTGCATCATTAGTAATCCAAATAATTAGCAGCTCAGTAGTAATTTCTTTAAATTGGGTAAATTCAATCCTCCCTTCTCTTTTGGACAGAGAAGTGTCTTCTATTTAATTAATTCTAGCCTTTTTCTTTTTCCAAATAAATTTAGATATAATCTTGTCTAACATGTTAAAGGTAGAGTTAGAGACCATAATAAGCCATGACTGGAACAAAAACAACAGTCTTGGTAATACATTCATTCTCACAGTTTCTATCCATCAGAGTCAAAGGCAAAATCTCCCACCTGGTCAAATCGTTTTTAATATCAGTTATCAATTTCCCATAGCTTGCTTCAAATAGCTGTGACGTATCAGAAGTAATAACAATACCCAAATATCTGAACCCTTTATTGGTCAATTTGAACTTGAATTTTCCCTTTAAATTAGCCGAACAGTGACCTGAGAACATCGTAGCTACTGCTTTGTTGGTCAGATATCCTGAAATCTCCCCATACTCGTTCAGGTTATTCACCAGGGCTGTTAATGACGTGGAAGGTTCACTAATATATGTTAATACATCATCTGCGAATAGTAATATTTTGTGTTCTGTTCCCCCCTCATCCCTTATTCCCTTTATATCTTTATTCTGTCTTATTGACTCAGCCAGTGGTTCTATACTTACAGTAAAGGACTCAGACAGTCTCCTGGTCTGACTCCTCTTTTAAGTAGGAAGTAGGAAAAAGTCTGAGCAACACCCTTTGACTCTAAACGATGATTTGGGGTTTTTGTATACCATTTTCACCCAGTCTATAAAGGTTGTATGAAACCCGAAATTTGCTAATGTTTGGTAGAGGAAGCTCCATTTTACCCTATCAGATGCCTTTGGTGCATCTAAGCTAAGCAACATGGCAGACTGGGATCTGTTTGTACCACATGAGATAAGATGTGATGTCCTCCTGATGTTGTTAGCACCTTGCCTTCCAGGAATAAAGCCTGTCTGATCTGATTTAATCAATTTAGTTACAGTAAGGAAAATAAGTATTGGAACACCCTGCTATTTTGCAAGTTCTCCCACTTAGAAATCATGGAGGGTCTGGAATTGTCATCGTAGGTGCATGTCCACTGTGAGACATAATAAAATAAAAATCACAATGTATGATTTTTTAACTATTTATTTGTATGATACAGCTGGAAATAAGTATTTGGACTGTCTATCAGCTAGAATTCTGACCCGTCAAGTTCTAATGCCACTATTTCATCATATATATATATATATATATATATATATATATATATATATATAATATATATATATACACAAGTCTCCATTACGCCTACGAATGCACCCATTTCTTTTAAAACTAATAATAATTGTCTTTCAAATTACATGTATTTTTTCTCTCACACTGTGTGTAGATCTGGCTGCTGCCAGCAACGTGCCTGAAGAAGACCCTGTGCCGAACCTGGAAGGCACGAAGTGTAAGGAGCACAATAAACCTCTGGAGGAAAGTAAGACCAACCAGTCTGTTTCAGACCACAAGCCGCATGATGTTGTTCCTCTGAAAGAAGAATATGAAGGAAAGAAGGCAGAGCTGGAAAACACAGATGCTGAAATTCAGCAGATGATCCAGAAGAGACGACTGAAGATTCAGGAGATCAAACACTCAGTCGACCTCAGTGAGAAAGATGCAGACAGAGAGATAGCAGAAGGTGTTCAGGTCTTCACTTCTCTGAAGGAGTCTGCTGAGAGAGGCCTGAATGAGCTCATCAACACCATCAAAGAGAAGCAGAAAACAACAGAAAAACAGGCCGAAGCTTTCATCACAGAGCTGGAACAGGAAATCTCTGAGCTGATGAAGAGAAGCACTGAGGTGGAGCAGCTCTCACGCTCTGAAGACCACCCCCATCTTCTCCAGAGGGTCCAGTCCCTAAACATCCAACAACCTCCACTCACCAAGGAGTGGACAGAGGTCAGCGTCCTTCCATCATCATATGAGGGGACTGTGGTGAAAGCTGTGGCTCAGCTGGAGGAGACACTCAGTAAAGAGATGAAGAAGCTGCTTGAAGCCGAGCTGAAGAGGGTCCAGCAGTATGCAGTGGATGTGACTCTTGATCCTCATACAGCACATCCTGCTCTCATCCTGTCTGATGATGGGAAACAAGTGAATGCTGGTGATGTGAGGAAGAATCTCCCAGACAACCCAGAGAGATTTGATTATTGTGTTTTTCTTTTAGGAAAACAGAGTTTCTCTTCGGGCAGATTTTACTTTGAGGTTCAAGTTAAAAGAAAGACTAATTGGAATTTAGGAGTGGCCAGAGAGTCGATCGACAGGAAGGGAGACATCAAATTGAGTCCTAACAAAGGTTACTGGACGATATGGTTGAGAAATGGGAATGAGTACAGAGCTCTTGCTGCCCCTCCAGTCCTTCTGTCTCTGAAGTCTCCTCCTCAGAAGGTGGGGGTGTTTGTGGACTATGACGAGGGTCTGGTCTCCTTTTATGACGTAGATGCTGCAGGTCTTATCTACTCCTTTACTGGCTGCTCCTTCAATGAGAAACTCTTCCCATACTTCGGTCCCTGTCCTAATGCTGGTGGTAAAAACTCTGCCCCTCTGATCATCTCTCCTGTCAGAGTAAACTAATCACTGATCTCATATCAGGTATTGATTCATTTTCAATCAAGGGAACAAATGTACATATTCATATATTTTACATCTTATTTTCTACAGAATCTGTTTCCTGTGGTGACTGATTTATACTTTATACCATTTATTATCATATGTTAAATGTGCAGCAATTCTTTCCAAATTGAATCAAACTTCATCTTGACATATTTGGTGTCTTTAGAAACTGATTTCTTCTGGAAGTTATAATAAATGTCTGTGGGTTTAACAGAGGTTTAAATAGATATCGTCTACATAACGTGTGTCATGATGCATCAAATTAATGTGTTGATGATGTCATCAGATCCACATTTATTAGTATTTGATGAGCAGCCACAGAAAACAAAGTCTTTTGGATAATTACTGGTCACTTTGGCCATTTTTTATTGGTTTCATGAATTCTGTAAGATGGTTTATGAGTCAAAGAAATGTGTAAATATGTGATAGTAGAATAAAAAGTGTAAAATAAAGCAGGTGTTGAACACAAGGCCTGAGGAAGCAGTGAGAACAGAAAAGCTGGTTTACACACAAGTTGGATTTCAGTCGAGGATGATCTTTATTGTTGAGAATAAAGTTGAACTTTCAGTATTAGTGCCAGACATAAAACAATAAACCAGAGATAGAAGTTGTTGTTTTTTGGATTTCGAGAATTAAGTCGAAATGTTGAAAAATATTTTGAATGAAAGTCTCTACCAATTTTGAGAATAGGGTCTAAATATCAGAAAAAATATTGAAATATAGAGAATAAAGTTAACAATTCTCATTTTGACTTCATTTTCTAAAAGCTGAAACCAATCTGAAGATCTTCCTCCTCTGATCTTCTCTTATGTCTGGTACTATGTGGACAGTTGCCATAGTGACTGGTATGAAAATTCAGATATCTACAATAAGAATTATGATTAGAAACAAAGCTATTGCAGATATCCACTAATGGAGAAACGAAAACATATCTAAATAAATATCTAAAATTAAAAAGATAAAGTTCAAATCTGATTGGACGATAAGGATCCAAGAGGTATCCAATCATAATTATATGACGTGTCTTTTTGACACCGTTACTAAAACAAACTGTGTACTCTGAAATCTTGTGTATTTCTTAAATTTGAATTCATTTAAATTGGTTGTCTGATTTTTATTTTTTTATGTTCCTCAATAATGAGACAGGAATGAAAAGGATGAATTATTGGTGTATAATTGCAGAAATAAAGTCTGTTTGAGACCAAAAATGATAATGGTGTTTTTCCTAAATCAGTTCTCCTGATATCACTTTAAACTGCTGGGTTAGTTCTTTCTACCACAACAGGACCTGATAGATAGATAGATAGATAGATAGATAGATAGATAGATAGATAGATAGATAGATAGATAGATAGATAGATAGATAGATAGATAGATAGATAGATAGATAGATATTAAGGTAGGCAGTTGGTTTCATATTTGGAACAATTCAATGCAAAAAAATGAAATCAAACGAGGCCTCATGCTGATTATTTGTGACTTGATTTGGTGTATTTCTCCTTCCTGCCGTTTCTGTGTTAAACTCTTTGATAAAGAACGTTTCCATCCAGTAAAAGTGCTGACAGACTCAGATTATTATTCTAAGTGTCTGATAACATTACCTACAGAGATAGAGCTTTTAGTGAAAGAGGAAGATCCTTTTAGTTTAACATGAAACAGAAATCACCATCACCAAACCCACCAGACTCCATGTAAATAATCACTACTTTTAGTGTGTATAGAGCAGCATATCTCCACCAGACTCCATGTAAATAATCACTACTTTTAGTGTGTATAGAGCAGCATATCTCCACCAGACTCCATGTAAATAATCACTACTTTTAGTGTGTATAGAGCGGCATATCTCCACCAGACTCCATGTAAATAATCACTACTTTTAGTGTGTATAGAGCGGCATATCTCCACCAGACTCCATGTAAACAAAACAAGTACCTAGAGTTAAGTCCAGTACTTGAGTCCCAGTCCACCACTAACTGAGCCATTAAGTGAATGTGGAGCTGTTGTTCCCCTCCTGACCTCCAGGCGGCGGCCTTCTTTCATTTGAAACTTTAATCTGAAAAACCCTGACTTGGAGGAAAGCGGAAGTCTCGTGTGTTCCCTGTGATCTCGGGCTGGCGGCGGGATAGCTGTGTTCTTTGTTCTTAGTGAGTTTTAAGAAGACAGAGCTCCAGGTGACCCCGCACACACTCAGGTAAACTCTTCAACTGCTGATCTTTACACGACACAGGGTTGTAGCTTTTGAGTGTGTGTGCTGTAGCTTTTGTGTGTGTGTGTGTGTGTGTTGTGGTGTGTGTGTGTGTGTGTGTGTGTGTGTGTGTGTGTGTGTGTGTGTGTGTGTGTGTGTGTTTTGAAGCTTTTGTGTGTTTTGAAGCTTTTGTGTGTTTTGTAGCTTTTGTGTGTGTTTTGTAGCTTTCGTGTGTTTTGTAGCTTTTGTATGTGTGTTGTAGCTTTTGTGTGTTTTGTAGCTTTTATATGTGTGTGTGTGTGTGTGTGTGTGTGTGTGTGTGTTGTAGCTTTTGTGTGTGTGTTGTATCTTTTTTGTTTGTGTGTGTTGTAGCTGAGAGCTGGGCGATGAGGAGTTTCTCCTTCACACTAATGTGTCCCGGGTGTGTCAGCTCCTCCAGCTTGTTTGTGTGTGTTGTAGTTTTTATGTGTGTTTGTATTGTAGCTTGTGTGTGTTGAACAGTCTGGGCCACCGTAGCAGTGTGAAGGGAGATGACCTAATAAAGTTGTGTGTCCATGTTTTCCCTTTAGATTTCTTCCCAGTGTAAGCAGCCACAGTGGAGATCTGCTGGACCTCAGGACCAGAGAGGAATGGAGGAGGACAACCAGGACCAGGAGCAGCGGAGCAACAAGGTCCCCAGAAGACCAGCAGCAGACTGGGCCTCTGATAGCAGCCATGTTCAGGTCAGTGTTCTCCTATCATAGAACCTTCCTGGCTGGGCCCTGGTGTCTCCACTGGTCCCCCAAATGCTTGCTGGTGTCCAATGGTTGTCTCTTTGTAAAGTAGATAGTGTGGTGTAGACCTCCTAGATCTGTCCTGAGAGGACTCCTGCTGGACTTAGACTCTAAAAATGAAATGTCTGCTGCTGATGCAGTTTTATTTAGGGGTGCACTGATCTGACTTTTCCAGTCCCGGTCCCGGTGCCTGGTCTTTGTGTATCTGTTGATACCCGATACCGTTGTTAATTAATAATGAACTGTAGACCTTCCACCTTATACCATCCTTCACCATGTGGAAGAGACTGAAGGCACCAGACTCCTAACTACACATTACTTTCCTAACCCAGACTAAATAACATAGATGTAATGGACTGAACTATAACTTGGTACCCCCCCCCCGAGGGTCCTTTTCTTGTGGCCCTTCAGCCTCTGATGCTCCAGCTGTGCTGCTCCTCACGTACTCACGGAGTACTGAAGGAAAATGAAAATTGAACGGAAGTACGTAGGAGGGCGGAGACAGGCCAGGCTAAGGCTAACTCATGATTGGCTGTTACTACACAGCATCTTCTTTGCCAATGTCTTTAGCAGACCCCTCACCCCCCACATTATTGGCCAATCCCTATCCTTCTCACGCTCATTGGCCTGCCACAGATTCCAGATTGGTTGACCCTTCCACATTTAATTTTGGTAAAAAAAAAAGACAATGTGGGTGGGAGGGCAAATTTACTGGTGTCACATGTCCGACTGGATGTAAAATTCAGTTGCACACTCTTTTGGGTGCAAAATACAAGCATTTGGTGGCATCTGGAGCCCTGACTTTGGCTCTGCGAAATAGTCTCAGGAAGGAACTTGTTCAGGTGCAACATGTGCTGAACACATGCTGCCTCCACAAGATCTTTTGCTTCAGTAAAAATGACAGTGTCATCGGCGTAAAGCTGGACATTAACATGTAATCAGTACTCAGGTAAGTCAGTAATGTATAGAGAAAATAAAATGGGCCCCAATATGGAGCCTTGGGGGACTCCTACTGAACAACCCGTATAGGCTGAACTAACCCCGCTCACCACAGTTAAATCTCCAAAAAGGAGGATTTCTTTTTTTTTTATAAAATATCGTAAGGAGTGCTTTTAGCTGGTCAGAGAAATCAAGCTTAGCAGTAGGTTGGCGATAGATGCAGATAGCTGTTAGAGACATCTCTCTCAAAAAGGAGATATTTACACCAACGTATTCCAGGGTGATGTTACTGGGTGACGCGCTGGGTAGTATCTCTGACTCGCCGGAGGCAGCTAGGTGCAGCTTCGCTATTGTTAAACCGGTCAGGGGCGGTAGAGACAAGTGTCCTCCACGCTCCCGCTGTTGTAAATCTTGCTCTCGGCTCGGCACAGCTATGTGAACTGCCGGCATCTAGATGGTGGTGGACCGGTCCAGCGTCTCTGATCCAGCAGTTGTTGCAGACGGGCAGCCACTACAACCCCGGCTCTGTGATGTTGGCCCTCGGCACATCAGCTCTGTAGGACAAAACACTTCAACTTGCCATGGCAGCTGGATAGGATAAGCTATCAAAGGTAGCACTGCTACTACTAGAATAGCAGTGGTTATTGTAGGAATTAAGTAGCTGATTATGATCACAGGAGCCCAGGGCCATGTGGGGAATGATCATGATTGATGGATGGCCGTGGCCACTGGCCACATCGGCCCTGGCCGTAGCTGTGTTAGCCAGTGAGAGTGGGCCAACTGAGCCTGTTGTGAGGCTAAACTAGCCTGAAAGCCATTGTTCAAAGGATGTGGGCCAGGGTTGATCTCCAGGTCACCTTCCAGCAGCACCACGCATGCTAAATGTAAAAGTCTCACAGTTTTACAAGCTGAGTTCATTCCTTGATTTCCCTGTACTGTACATGGCACTTGCCCATTGTTTAGGAAGGTAGAGTTCAGAAGACACTGACTTCCGTATGTCGCAAAAGCATTGTTTTCCGCTGCTGTATGGTTAGTAACAATAAACAAATAATAATAACAGCATTAGGTATCCAACTAGGGGATGGAAGGCTTTTTTGATGACTTTGACCGGGTAAGACAGGAAACACGGGGCACTTTTCCACTGATTATTATCAGTGGAAAAGTTTAGATTAGCCATTTTATATCTAACTAGGATGAATCGCAAACTGTGCTAACGGCTAATAGGAAGAGGGGACCAATCCACAGGACTTCAGAGTGTCCTATCCAACTAGAATTCACTCACACCTCCCATTAGTTCTACTAACCCTTGTATCATTATCTCTGCATGTTTCCCCCTTGGGTCTACCAAAGGAGTCCTCAGAAGACGGCAAGCTGGCCACCGTAGCAGGAAAGGAGGAGGAGGAGGAGGAGGAGAAGGAGTATGTGGTAAAGGAGGTTTTGGACCGCAGAGAGGTGAAGGGAAGAGTAGAGTTTCTGCTGAAATGGAAGGGGTTCTCAGAGTAAGTATGAGTCTATAATATTAATACTTAGTGTTCTTGGTCCTGATATATATAATATATTTACATATTGCAAATAAATGTCAGCATTGTATCACGCCCTCATAGTTGAAGGTTTGGTATTTAGACTCTAAGTTGCAGACCCACAAATAACCGTAGAAATAGAAAGAAGGACTAATAGGAATGATGAATTAGAGTGAGAATGGATTGCCTAAAAACAAAGTGTGAGGAGATGTCCTTCTGTCTGCACTCACCTTTCCAGTGAGGATAACACATGGGAGCCGCAAGACCACCTGGACCTGGACCTTATCACCGAGTACATGCAGAAACACGAGGAGGAGGAGGAGGAGGAGGAGGAGGAGGAGGAGGAGGGCAAGAGGAAAGGTGTCAGGGAGGCCTCGGGAGACTCAGAGGAGCGAGGGAGCAAGAGGAAGAAGGAGGAGGTGAGTGAAGGAAAGAGGTTACTCCAGACTGAAGACTCCCAGAAATCTAATCTCAATATTACTGAATGCACAAAGATGATTTCACAAATGTCTTTTAGGATTTATATATTATACCGTAATTCCTCAAAGAAAACCCGGTAGTCATTAAACTCCGCCCTCTGAAAGTGGCCGGAGGGGCAACACGGGCAATTAAAGGCCGGGGGAAATCAGAGTGGATAATCTCCTCAGGGCCTTTCATATAATGTGCATTCAAGGTCATCGTAATGTACGTTTCTACCAATTTAATTTAACAGATTCAATATATTCATGCCAAATTTTAATTAAGGGACGCGTGGATATGCAAAACTCGTCCTGGGTTTAATGACCAATCTGCCTGAAACTTGGCATATAGCATCTTGAGGTTGCTGTTACAAAACTTAACTCAATTAATTTTCTTTTGTTCTCAAACGCGTAAATTATAAAATGTTTTTTTTGTGAATAGAGACCCAGACAAACCTTTTCTATATCTCGTCAAAATTAAATCCTATCAACGTGAATCCTGAGATTCTTTTTTTCATCCCACTCTGAGACTCTGGACCAAATCTGTACAAAGGTACATATACAGTGTATATATCTCTATATGAACTGCCCATGTGATCTTTACCATATTTGAAGTGGCCACACATACAAGGCCACAAATACAATGGTGTACTGATTGGTTAAAATGGGCGCCCAGGACACCCCAAAAATCCTTTTTAGGAACAAAAAAACAACTGTCTTTTGAACTTGTCTGTGCTAGACGAAATGTCTTCAACAACCTTTAACCAAGTCCAGTTGCCCTTGATTTGAACCCTCCTTGGATCCTTTATCCTATTAACCTATAACCTATAAATGTGGACATAATTTCTATTTTAAGATAGATCTCTATAGCGGCACCTCACCAACTCACTCTGTTGTTTTGTGTAGAAACGGAGAGAAAGAGGAGTCAAACATCACCGCTGTCAGCACTGTGACAAAACCTTCACAGCATCAGCACATTTAAAGATTCATCAAAGAGTTCACACTGGAGAGAAGCCATACAGCTGTGATCAGTGTGGGGCAGCTTTCACACAACAGAGAACCCTAAAAATACATCAACGCATTCACACTGGAGAGAAGCCGTACAGCTGTGATCAATGTGGAGCAGCTTTCACACAACAGAGTACCCTAAAAAGCCATCAACGCATTCACACTGGAGAGAAGCCGTACAGCTGTGATCAATGTGGGAAAAGATTTTCTCGTGGTGATGCCCTTAAATCTCACCAGCGCATTCACACTGGAGAGAAGCCGTACTCGTGTGAACAATGTGGGGAAACTTTTTCTCGGAGTGATGCCCTTAAATCTCACCAGCGCATTCACACTGGAGAGAAGCCGTACTGGTGTGAACAATGTGGGAAAACCTTTTCTGAAGGTGGTAGCCTTAAAAAACACCATCGCATCCACACTGGAGAGAAGCCGTACTCGTGTGAACAATGTGGGAAAACGTTTTCTAGGAGAGGTAACCTTAGATCTCACCAGCGCATTCACACTGGAGAGAAGCCGTACAGCTGTGAGCAATGTGGGAAAATGTTTTCTCATAGTAGTAGCCTTGAATCTCACCACCGCATTCACACTGGAGAGAAGCCGTACTGGTGTGAACAATGTGGGAAAACCTTTTTTCGTAGTGATCACTTTAAAAAACACCAGCTCATTCACACGGCCTCGTTGTGAACATGTTTCAGAGCCAAGCTGTTTCCTCCTCCTCATGCCCTGATAGCTGTGTTGTTATATTCTGATCTTCTCTCCACATTGAAGGCGGACCAGCAGTAACTCTAAATTCTGAACAGCATGTATGTTGTCCTGGCTATGACTACATATTACGCTCCTTCCCTTTAAAGGGGTAGTCCTATCATTCATGTTAATAGTTTTAACCCTCTGCTTTGAACCGGATCCCACACGCCTCTTCAGTGGATCAGATTTAAGTCTGACTCTTCAGTCCCATTAAAACAGCTGGTTCGATTCAGGGTGAAGTTTAAGAGCTGAAGAAGGCCGTGGAATTTGGTCAAAAGCTCCAATTGAGAGAATGTAAGCCTTGTGGTGAGAATAATCTGTTAAAGATGTGTTCCCATTATTTGTTGGTGTCTGCCTTATACATATTCTTTTTATTATTCTTAGTTTAACATGATCTTTTCTTACTTTGTTTACCTTTTCATTTAATAATCTATATTTTACATTTTAAATGAACTCTTAGTTTTTTCTGTTTCTCAAAGAGGTTTAGGATCTGTTGAATTTTGTTTACTGTATAACTGAGAACTATAAATTCATCATCTTACTTTGATTTTCAATTAAACTGAACAAAAAATACCTAGTGGCATTGTAAACTTTGTTGAAGTAGTTACTTCAGGGGACTTCAGGTGAGGCTGCCACGACAAGTGCATGTCCAGGAAGTCGAAAAAAGATGTTCCAAAGAAGGGTGATTCGTCATTGACTGCCACCCCGCTAATGCTTGTGCTAGGAGAACACGGGGCTTTGCTTTTGACTAAGTTCAAGTCTCTCTTCCAAGCCAGATTTCCAAACTCAAGGCAAGATTAGATACGGTCCAGACTACTATATTGGATCACCAACAACTTTTTTCATCACTGGAGTCACTTGGCTACACTACAAGCCAGGACATAAAAATGTGGAGTCTAAGGTGAATGATAAGCTACATGCTAAACTTCTTAATCTTGAAAACCGACACCGACAATAAAACGTAAGAATAATCAGCCTCCCTGAGAACATCGAAGGGGCAGAACCAATGTTTTTCCCCCTCAGCTCCAAGCTGAGGTCCTGGCCGAACAAATGCTGGACTCATCTTTGAGATGTCGTGTTGCAGTTTTACAGATTCTAGACTCAGGAGTTGGTTGTATGCGAGGCTCGAAGGCTTTGTGGCAAGCTGACATACAAGGGTGTTCCGATCCACATCTTTGAGGACTACCTGTCCAAGGTGGTCGAGTAACGATCCGCATATTGAGATGTTCTGAAACATCTCTATAACCTGGGCCTTAGACCTACACTGCATTTCCCAGCCAAGTTGTTTATTAGAACCGAAGACGGACTGAAACGGCTAATTCCCCCTGAGGCTACCCAGGACCTCATCTCCTTCTGGGGCCGACTCAGCTCGGGACCTTTTATAACTACTATTATTAGGCCTTTCTTGTTGAGCCCCTGCCACTCAAAATGTTTCACAAAAACTTAACAAAACCCTTTAAACAAATAAAAGAGAATGCATGTGCACATGGTGAGACAATCTGACAATCATAGGCTATGAAAGCATATATTCTTTATTTTGTAGGGAAATATGAAAGAGAGAAATGAAAGTCCATTCTTTATAAAGCCCTACTTCCTGTTCCTCCCTTAAGGGATTGGTAACCCTAAGAATCCTGAAAGTGATACCCAACAACAAGTATTCTGTCATCTAGATATTTAGAATATGAATGCAGTTTGATTATGACATGCATTTATTATAACTCTCCCTCTATCTGTGTGCATTCATGTCCCATTAATGCATGTTACTAACTTAACTTCTTCCCCGGAGTTCTTGTGCTTTCTTGTAGATTTCCTTGGATTGGGGCACCTGATCGTGTTTCCAGCTGCTGCCCTGGTCCTGCTAAATGCTTAAATACATAGTTTAAAAAATACCACTGTAGAAGAGCTTAAATGTGTCTGGCACCTGTTAGATCACAAGAAACATTTCCACATCTCCAACACAGAACACAGGTGGGTAACAAACAGCAATGATTAGCCCCTCCCCTCAGGCAGGTAGGGGGGAAGAAGCAGGAAATATAATCCCTTTTCTAATTGGCTGACATCTACTATCTGTTGGACAGGCTTTGACGTAGTGTTAGACTTGAGACCTGGACTCTGGACTTCTGAAGGTGTGTCGGTGTCCTCGGATCAGATGCACACAGACACCCAGACGGACGAGGAAGAAAAGGAAAGAGCAGCTTGGTCTCTGAAGGCGTTTCCTGGACACACGGAGGTGGACAGAGTCTGGAAGTGGACCTGAAGGGTTCAGCAGGTGAGAATCCTACCAGAGGAATTTGGAAATGTCTGATAATCAGGATCACTTTGATCACATCGTGATGTGTCGCTGTTTAACTGGACAGTAGAAAGGGTTCTTCATGCTGATTGGCTGATTCAAAACATCGATTTGATGCTTGCAGATATTCTTCAGAACTTCTCTCTGAGGTAAATAACGTAGATCTGGTACTGAGTCCTTGGCCCTAAATAGCCAATGGTAAGAGGCTTCTGAACCCTTTCTAGATGGACCAGAGCCAGCCAAGGGTGGAAGGGAACTTAGTGGCTGCTGAGGGCCCCTCAGCTGTCAGGGGCCCTTCAAGAAGAGAAAATGTGAAAATAATAATTAGGGCTGAAGCACCGAGACGCTATGTTATTGAATGAGGACCGACGGGTTAGTTAATGAGTAGTTACTGATTAACTGTGATCCAGCACTAATGATGAGGGACTGTATTATGCTTCATACTGAGTGGTTAATCATTAATGATTATACAACAGTAGATCCATCCAGACGATGATGTGGGTCAACATTTAGAACGAGCTCAGATCACACACCCAGAGCCATTGAGCACCCGGCGCATCACTTAAAGTATCACTCCGCCATTTCTGTCAACATAAATAATAAAAAACAGTTTGAAAACATTAGTATTCATGTAAGTTATTCAGTAAGTTGACTGACTAAACGGAGGGACTAGAAATCCTCTCTCTTGATTATTATTTTGAGACCAAATTGCCCCACAATATGAATACAGTTAGATTATAATATATATTATATATATTATATATATATATATATATATACACTATATGTACTTTGTTGGTGCCAGTTGTTGTATGGGTTAGCAGTGCGTGCTAACGTCTCTCTCAGCAGAGTCAGCAGCTGTCTCGTGTTCCCAGTAACGACGAGTGGAGCTCACAAAGCAAAGGTCCTCTCCTGCTGTAATCTCCACTTCTTTTACAGTCGTCTTGTTAAAATGTTTCTGCCATAAAACAAACCACTCGGCCGGCTGCTCCTCCATGTAATGCTGCGGCTTGCTGGTCTCATGTGCAGGTCATGAGTCAGATTTAATTAGCACCAGGAAACCAGTTAGATCTGAATCTCCACTGACTTCCCTGCTGAGATATGAGGGAGTGTCACGACGTCTCCATCAGCCTGAACACCTAATTCTCTGAACCTGGATCAGCTGTTTGTTCTCTTACTCTACAAAACTACCCGAGCCGTTAGTGAAGGCAGAGAGTTGTTTTTAATTGGTAGGGGCGAGCCGGGACAGTTGAAACACTTTTCAATTAAACGCAATTTACAAAGTGGTCGTATCACACTGAAAGCTGATATTTTGTCAGTAGCAACCTACGCACGTCATGTGTCAAATACAAATGCATTTTTATCTTTGAACAAAACCGTTCAGGAATTCTTACAGCGGGGGGGGGGGGGGGGGGCGTGTGTAATGTTTCATCTGTCCCTCCTGGACGTGACAAATGAAACATACAGTTTAAGACATATAAACTTCCAACAACTTTAATATTTTACTGTATATCATGGATGGTAACAGCTGTTATTATAGATAGATTGTTGCAGGGCTGTACGTCTTTGTAAATGTCTGTTAACAACTAACTGCCGTCATCCTGAAGTGTGTATGAAGCGGTTATTGGAATATCATCAGCACTGTGGATGATTCTGACATTTCTATAGCTAGAACAGTAGGTTTTTCCATTTGTGCCATGTTTCTAGTGTGGAACATGTTGTTTCACTAGGTGTTTACATGGGTTACACCACTGGACATAAAAATACCCCCCCAGCCCACCAGTCTCCATAGGATAACATGGGAAAACTCGACCCCCCCTACCTGGTGGGCTCAAATATATTTTAATTTTTCTAAAACTGCTTTTCTATTTTATAATGTTCCTGACTGTTTGTCATTAAAGTTTTAGTGCGTAACTTTTTATATTAATGAACGTCCGTTACATTCAAGCCATCGCTAAATGGGTTGATACAACAATTAAAGGTCCATATTCTGCTCCTTTTCAGGGTCATAACTGGATTTAGAGGGTATATCGGAATAAGTTTCCATGGTTTCCTTTTCTAAAAACACCATGTTCTTGTTGTACTGCACATTGCTGCAGATCCTGTTTTCACCCTGTGTGTGTTTAAGTCTCTGTTTTATTTCCAGAGTGAGACATCTCACTAGTTTTATCTCCAGAGTGAGACGTCTCACTAGTTTTATCTCCAGAGTGAGACATCTCATTCTATCCCATCTCTGTTGAGAGTTGCACATGCTCAGTAACTAGTACTGTGCAGCGCTACTAGCTAGAAGCTAACGCTGTTCATGTTCTCAAAGGCAGAACAATAGCAACAAAAGCTACAACACACATGAGTTCACCCTAATCTACATAAGAAACTGTAGAGGACTACTTCCACGTCCCTCGTCTGCAGGTAGTCCTCGCTAAGTTGGAAGTGTGTCCTCGTTTAGAAGAAGTCTCCCGGATAATTCTGCCTCGTACTGACCGAAGTTGGAGAAACAGCTGATGTGGTTTTAGCTAAAGTGGTTAGCACACACCAGATGTTTGGGCCAAGGGCGTAGACGGCCCTGCTGATTCTGAACAGCTCACCTGGAGACTGAAGACAGAGGACATTCAGAAACGGATCTCACTCAAAACACCATAGAGGGTGTTTTTTCCCCAAGTCTCTATACGTGTGGAAGCACCAGAGACACAAAATAACACCCCAAATGCCAGAAATTATATTTCATTTTTTCATAACACGGGCACTTTAAGACTCACCTCTACAAAGCTCTCTATTTCTCAGCATGGTGTCAACCGGCGACATTTACGTCTGAATTATTGTCATTACTTAGAATTCCTCATGGGGAAACTACGCACTATATCTTTAAGTCTCATTTGGTAAATTATGACAGTTTTAATGCTAAGTTAACATTGTTGGACATGTTTGTGTTTTGACATCTTGTCATTATTGATTATTGTCATAAATATTGAATGTCTTTTTCTTTTTTATTCCCACTGTGTGTAGATATGGCTGCTGCAAACTATCTGCAGTCTGAAGATCAGTTTCTGTGCTCCATCTGTCTGGATGTGTTCACTGATCCTGTCTCCACACCATGTGGTCACAACTTCTGCAAGAACTGCATCGCTGATCACTGGAACACTAATGACCAGTACCTGTGTCCCCTGTGTAAAGAGCGTTTTACCAGAAGACCTGATTTGAAGGTCAACACCTTTATCTCTGAGATGGTCGCTCAGTTCAGACAGTCAGCTCAACAGAAAGCCAGCAGCAGCAGCTCAGAGCAACAAGTGTCCAAACCAGGAGAAGTTCCCTGTGACGTCTGCACTGGAACCAAACTGAAGGCCCTGAAGTCCTGCCTGGTGTGTCTGGTCTCCTACTGTGAGACTCACCTGGAGCCTCATCTGACCATGTCAGGTCTGAAAAGACATCAGCTGATCAACCCTGTGGAGAACCTGGAAGGCAGGATGTGTACTGAGCACGATAAACCTCTGGAGCTGTTCTGTAAGACCGACCAGACATGTGTCTGCATGCTCTGCACCGTTTTAGATCACAATAAGCATGATGTTGTTCCTCTGAAAGAAGAATATGAAGGAAAAAAGGCAGAGCTGGGGAAGACAGAGGCTGGAATTCAGCAGATGATCCAGAAGACACAACTGAAGATTCAGGAGATCAAACAGTCAGTGGAGCTCAGTGAGGAAGCTGCAGACAGAGAGATAGCAGAAGGTGTTCAGGTCTTCACTTCTCTGAAGGAATCTGTTGAGAGAGGCCTGAATGAGCTCATCAACACCATCAAAGAGAAGCAGAAAACAAGAGAAAAACAGGCCCAAGCTTTCATCACAGAGCTGGAACAGGAACTCTCTGAGCTGATGAAGAGAAGCATCGAGGTGGAGCAGATGTTACACTCTGAAGACCACCTCCATCTTCTCCAGAGGGCCCAGTCCTTAAACATCCAACCACCCCCACCCACCAAGGACTGGACAGAGGTCAGCGTCCATCCATCATCCTATGAGGGGACTGTGGTGAAAGCTGTGGTTCAGCTGGAGGAGACACTCAGTAAAGAGATGAAGAAGCTGCTCGCTGAGTCTGAGCTGAAGAGGGTCCAGCAGTATGCAGTGGATGTGACTCTTGATCCTGATACAGCACATCCCGATCTCATCCTGTCTGATGATGGCAAACAAGTGAATGATAGTAATGTGAGGAAGAATCTCCCAGACAACCCAGAGAGATTTTCCAAGTGTGTTAATGTTTTAGGAAAGCAGAGTTTCTCTTCAAGCAGATTTTACTTTGAGGTTCAAGTTAAAGGAAAGACTAAATGGGATTTAGGAGTGGCCAGAGAGTCGAGCAACAGGAAGGGAAACGTCACACTAAGCCCTCAAAATGGTTACTGGACAATATGTTTGAGAAATGGAAATGAGTACGAAGCTCTTGCTGACCCTCCAGTGGTGCTCTCTCTGAAGTCTCCTCCTCAGAAGGTGGGGGTGTTTGTGGACTATGAGGAGGGTCTGGTCTCCTTTTATGACGTAGATGCTGCAGCTCTTATCTACTCCTTTACTGGCTGCTCCTTCACTGAGAAACTCTTCCCATTCTTCGGCCCCTGTACTAATGATGGTGGTAAAAACTCTGCCCCTCTGATCATCTCTCCTGTCAGAGTAAACTAATCACTGATCTCATTTCAGGTATTGATTCATTTTCAATCAAGGGAACAAATGTACATATTCATATATTTTACATCTTATTTTCTACAGAATCTGTTTCCTGTGGTGACTGATTTACACTTTTTTCCATTTATTATCATATGTTAAATGTGCAGCAATTCTTTACAAAGTGAATCAAACTTCATCTTGACATATTTGGTGTCTTTAGAAACTGATTTCTTCTGGAAGTTATAATAAATGTCTGTGGGTTTAACAGAGGTTTAAATAGATATCGTCTACAAAACGTGTGTTATGATGCATCAAATTAATGTGTTGATTATGTAATCAGATCCACATGTATTAGTATTTGATGTGCAGCCCCAGAAAACATATAGCTGAATATTTGATTGTGTGATGAAGCTTCATTTAAGAGTGAGGCCTATTCCATCCCATAATGTCTCCAGAACACAGTATGTGTCCTTGTTATACCGGGTAGAAAAAGTTAATGGATGCTTCTATCTTGTGGGAAAAGTCTTTTGGATAATTACTGGTCACTTTGGCCATTTTTTATTGGTTTCATGAATTCTGTAAGATGGTTCATGAGTCAAAGAAATGTGTAAATATGTGATAGTAGAATAAAAAGTGTAAAATAAAGCAGGTGTTGAACACAAGGCCTGAGGAAGCAGTGAGAACAGAAAAGCTGCTTTACACACAAGTTGGATTTCAGTCGAGGATGATCTTTATTGTTGAGAATAAAGTTGAACTTTCAGTATTAGTGCCAGACATAAAACAATAAATCAGAGATAGAAGTTGTTGTTTTTTGCATTTTGAGAATAAAGTTGAAAGAAATGAAAGTCTAAATCTTCTTTTGTTTTAATTTAGGACAAGCACTTCGTTTTAAATGAGCTCCTTTGATTCGTGCCTTTTAAAAAGCACATTGTATCGAATAATAAAAGTTGTTAAATTGTCACTTTCATGTTTTCTAACATTATTAGCTGATTATAATTGTGTGGTGGGCCGACATCAGATTTGCAGTTTAGAATTAATTTTGATTGTATTTACCACATTATATGAGTTTATATATATATGAATTTTGAGTGAATTACTCCCTAATTATAAGTTGAGGGATATCAATAATTATAAGATAACATTTAAATAATTTAAGGCAACTGTAAATGTAATTGTTATTTTATGTATACTTCACCAAAATATTTTTGTGTAATATGTTACAAAATAGTTTTTGAGTTCTGTGAACTTATTAGGGTTTACAGTGAATTTTGAGTGTATTCTAAATATCAGGAATAATGTTGAAATATGGAGAATAAAGTCAACAATTCTCATTTTGACTTCATTTTCTAAAAGCTGAAACCAATCTGAAGATCTTCCTCCTCTGATGTTCTCTTATGTCTGGTACTATGTGGAACGTTGGTGGAACCACCCTAAATCTGATGGTCTTTAAAAACTTAAGTAGAGATAATGTGATCAATAATTGTCACAACACAAAGTATGAGTTTCCTATCTTCATTTATTAATCAGACACCAATAGTTCAGGTTACACCACTTTGTATTCATTGAGGAATTTTAATTCTCAACACTTTTCAGCAGTGGTAAACATTTTGATTTTCGATGAGGTCTCTCCTCCTCTGGAGTTGGAGGATCAGGTCTGGGTTGTGTGAGACGTCCTCTACGGGACAGCCTCACTGTGTTGTGTGTGTGTGAAACTGCGTCTGCATCTAGGGACACCAGACCGGATCAGGACAGCACGTTGACATCTTGGACAGAGACATCAGCCCACAGCAGTTATCAGGAGCTGGTTTTTATTAAACTACTTAACTGGGATCGTAGAGTGGAATCGTTATTTTTAACAGAAGTAGAACAAGAATGGTTTATAAAGCTTTTTCTATTTCACAGTAAAATGTCAAATAAATGAAATAAAATCCTCAACTCCTAAAAGGCATTCCTAGAGTAGAAATACAGTTTATCAAATATATCTTCACCACCAGAATACAGCTCCTACATCAACACTGGACATCTTCATTTAACATCACATTTTACACATAGAAGTAAACATCGCATTCAATAACAGTTACCTGCATATTTATATATTCATATCCAGAATTCATAACTTTCAGCCCTGCAGCGATGTGAAGGTGACGCCAGCAGACGGCGCTGGTCCCATTCATGCAGGAATTTAACAGAACCTGTTTCCAACCCGGTACATGTGGACCACTACACTGAAGGGACTACTGCTGCAGCAACACTTAAACATGGAGTTATGTTGTTATTACACGACATGTTGGGTTAGTAGATGGGAGTGTTACAGTCATGGTTGGACATTAGAAATAATATTTTTTAAATAAAAGAGTTCCAGTGCGGTTGGTTTTCATTTCTCTGCGTGAAGTCAATAATCATCTCCAGCCAAAGACTAATTAGTTATTGAGTGTCAGTGCATCTGATATCTATCTTCTCTTTATCCCTGAACCAGGACATCGCTGAAAGGATTTAAGTAGTGATCCACTGGAGCTGCTATGTTTTTGCAAGTAATGTTGGAGGCTGATCACAACCTGGTTACACTATGGAACAATAGTAATGTTGGAATGTCGGTTTTACAAAAGGTGTGTGTGTGTGTGTGTGTGTGTGTGTGTGTGGTGTGTGTGTGTGTGTGTGTGTGTGTGTGTGTGTGTGTGTGTGTGTGGTGTGTGTGTTTCCTAGGATGGAGACGTTCTAGCCCGCTCTACTTGCCTCTGATTGGCTAGTGCACGTTGCCTTTGTTTGTCGGATTGGTTACGTTAAGGCATGAGGAGTGTGATTGGTTAAGGTTGCGGAAAGAATGCAATGGTAAGCCAATCAGAGTGGAGTAAGCCAGGATAGGGCGGGACATGCCATCACCGTCTGGAGGAAACGTAAACACACGTGGAGCACACTCCTCTTCTCATGCTGGACGGGTTGTTGTTGTTGCTATGGAGATATAAATCGTCCGTACAGAGTTTTGCTCGCTTTGGACTCACAATAGGAACCCAACTGTAACGTTTCTGCTGTCCTGCGTCTGATTGTGTACCTGAACGCACCGCAGAGTCTCCGGTGGTGAGTACCGTTCCAGCTGGTCATATTTACCCGTTCAACAGCAGGGTGGACACTGAACTTCAGCAAGTCGCACTCTTCCTTTCAGCTCTAATAACATATTCATCACGTTCCCACGTCTTAGGCTAGCTACTGGAAAGTTTAGTGAGCTAACCTACAGCTTATTCTACATTACATGAAGCTAACGTTAGCCCACAAATAAATGGAGCTAGCTAAGCTACAGCTACACGGAGCTAGCTAAGCTACAGCAACACGGAGCTAGCTAAGCTACAGCAACACGGAGCTAGCTAAGCTACAGCAACACGGAGCTAGCTAAGCTACAGCAACACGGAGCTAGCCAAGCTACAGCAACACGGAGCTAGCTAAGCTACAACAACACGGAGCTAGCTAAGCTACAGCAACACGGAGCTAGCTAAGCTACAGCAACACGGAGCTAGCTAAGCTACAACAACACGGAGCTAGCTGAGCTACAGCTACACGGAGCTAGCTAAGCTACAACAACACGGAGCTAGCTAAGCTACAGCAACACGGAGCTAGCTAAGCTACAGTAACACGGAGCTAGCTAAGCTACAACAACACGGAGCTAGCCGAGGTCCATCCAGGACGGGGGTTTCCTGGCATTGATCCTCTGTCTTATTCTCTCAAGGAGAGAGGGACATCTACCAAAAGCCCTTTTCAACATTTAGTTTGCAGGTATTTTTATTTTGTACACTAATGTGGCCACCAGCACAGAATGATTTTTTTGTTTTTCTTTTCATTAACAAAGAACAGTTACAGAGCCAGTATGTAAACATTCAAAAATCAATAACCGTAAAAAACAACAAAATAAAATAAATGAATTACAGTAACAAAGAAAAGTGTAGTGTGAATAAAGTCAGATGTATCACCGGTACATAGGGCAGAGTTACCTCCTGTATACAACTCCTGATGGTTTATCTGAACATTTATTTTTGGTAATGTCAATTCCCCCGAGGAATATACCACTACACTACTGACCCTCTAAGAAGGAATATACCACTACATTACTGACCCTCTAAGAAGGAATGTACCACTACATTACTGACCCTCTAAGAAGGAATGTACCACTACATTACTGACCCTCTAAGAAGGAATATACCACTACTGACCCTCTAAGAAGGAATGTACCACTACATTACTGACCCTCTAAGAAGGAATGTACCACTACATTACTGACCCTCTAAGAAGGAATATACCACTACATTACTGACCCTCTAAGAAGGAATGTACCACTACACTACTGACCCTCTAAGAAGGACTGTACCACTACATGTAATAATTGTGTTCTGCAGCTCAGAGAGCGACGGTTCTGTCTGTTTGGCCGGGACGTGTTTTCTCCGTGACCTCTTGTCTTCTTAGGGTGGTGTCTCACAGGTGTAGCAGGAGAGGAACTGCAGTCTTCACCATGTCCCGCTTCACAAGCATACGAGTGAATTTCGCTTATGTTCCATTTTTCTTTATTAATTACAACCTCCATATCTTCCAGTCGCTGGAGTTCATCTTTCTCCAAGTTGTCCATCGCTAGCATGTGCTAACGTTAGCTTTAGCTTACAGCTAGAAACCGATAGCTCCACCTGTCGTAGTTTCAGATGTAGACATAAAAATATGCAGTACATCAACGGGAAATGTCCATTTGCTTCTTCAAATACAAATCTGAACTTCTTTAGGCAACGTAATGTAGTTACATTAATAATGTGTGCAGTAATTCCCACATTATTATTCGCTAGTACGACTTCTCATGTCGCCATCCTGAGTCGACCTCCGGTCCGCCGGTCTTACAGTCGGGGAAAAGACACTGCAGCCGCCTCGCTCTCGTGAGATTGTCGTTTCCTACGTGTGCACGATGTCAGAGCAAGTCGGGATCAAGTCGGACACAAATCTACCCAGCATGCAACGGCCGTTGATTGATTCTGCGCAGACCTGGCTCATCTCCAACGAGCCCAATATCAGAGGGAGATTCTCAGAAAGAATGAAGCTCCGCCACATTTCTAACGTCTTGGCTTTTATGCTTTAGTGTTTCTAATATTACACAGAGATTAGTTCTTCTAACCCTTGTATCATTATCTCTGCATGTTTCCCCCCTGGGTCTACCAAAGAAGTCCTCAGCAGACGGCAAGCTGGCCACCGTAGCAGTAAAGGAGGAGGAGGAGGAGGAGGAGGAGGAAGAAGAGCAGCCTGCAGCAGCAGTGAAGGTGGAGGAGGAGGAGCAGCCTGCAACAGCAGTGAAGGAGGAAGAGGAGCAGCTGCAGCAGCAGTGAAGGAGGAGGAGGAGGAGGAGGAGGAGTATGGGTGGAGAGGTTTTGGACCGCAGAGTGGTGAAGGGAAGAGTAGAGTTTTCTGCTGAATGGAAGGGGTTCTCAGAGTAAGTATGAGTCTAGAATATTAATACTTGGTGTTCTTGGTCCTGATATATATATATTTACATATTGCAAATAAATGTCAGCATTGTATCACGCCCTCAAGTTGAAGGTTTGGTATTTTGACTCTTTCGACCCAAATAACCTTAGAAATAGAAAAAAGGACTAATAGGAATGATGATTAGAGTGAGAATGATTGTCTAAAAACAAAGTGGAGGAGATGTTCTCTGTCTGCACTCACCTTTCCAGTGAGGAGAACACATGGGAGCGCAAGACCACCTGGACCTGGACCTATCACGAGTACATGCAGAAACCCAGGAGGAGGAGGAAGAGGAGGAGGAGGAGGGCAAGATGAAAGGTGTCAGGGAGGCCTCGGAGACTCAGAGGAGCGAGGGAGCAAGAGGAAGAAGGAGGAGGTGAGTGAAGGAAAGAGGTTACTCCAGACTGAAGACTCCCAGAATCTAATCTCAATATAATGAATGCACAAAGAGGGTTTCACAAATGTCTTTTAGGATTTATATATTATACCGTATTCCTCAAAGAAAACCCAGTAGTCATTAAACTCCGCCCTCTGATAGTGGTCGGGGGGCAACACGGGCAAATAAAGGCCGGGGGAATCAGAGTGGATAATCTCCTCAGGGCCTTCATATAATGTGCATTCAGTTCATCGTAATGTACATTTCTACCAATTTAATTAACAGATTCAATATTTCATGCTTTCTTCTCGCTGTGTTTTTCTGGACTATGGTCCTCATGTAAAGTATTATTTTTGTGTGATCACATTTTATTTTTTATATATTTTTTATGCCACCAGAGATATCAATCCCAACTTTATTAACATACACAAAGAGCGTAGTCATGGTAATTTATCAGCCTAACGTAAACACAGACATGCTGTGAATGATGTTTCTGGTTTTACTTAGCTCGCTTCACCATGGCGCCTTATTAACTCACTCAATCTGTTGCTATAGAAACGGAGATCAATGGACACGTACAGTACAGGACAAAAGTTTTCTTTATTTTCAGGACTATTTACATAGCGGATTCTCACTGAAGGCATCAAAACTATGAATGAACACATGTGGCATTATCTACTTAACAAAAAGTGTCAAATAACTTAAAACATGTCTTATATTCTAGTTTCTTCAAAGTACACCCCCCCCCACCCCTTCCATCCCTTTGCTCTGATTACTGCTTTGCACACTCTTGGCATTCTCTTGATGAGCTTCAAGAGGTCTTCACCTGAAATGGTTTCCCAACAGTCTTGAAGGAGTTCCCAGAATGCTCAGCACTTGTCGGCTCTTTTGCCTTCACTCTGCGGTCCAGCTCTCCCCAAACCATCTGGATTGGGTTCAGGCCCGGTGACTGTGGAGGCGCAGCACTCCATCACTCTCCTTCTTGGTCAAGCAGCCTTTACACAGCCGGAGGTGTGTTTGGGGTCATGGTCCTGTTATGAAAGAAATTATGGTCCAACTAACGCAAATCGGATGGGATGGCATGTCGCTGCAGGATACTGTGGTAGCCATGCTGGTCCAGTATGCTTCCATTTGAATAAATCCCCAACATGTCACCAGGACCCCCCCCCCCCCCCCCCCACCACCACCATCACACCTCTCCTCCATGCTTCACGGTGGGAACCAGGCATGTCGAATCCATCCTGTCACCTTTTCTCTGTCTCACAAAGACACGGTGGTTGGAACCAAAGATCTCAACTTGGACTCATCAGACCAGAGCCCAGATTTCCACTGGTCTAATGTCCATTCCTTGTGTTTCTTGGCCCAAACAAATCTCTTCTGCTTGTTGCCTCTCCTTAGCCGTGGTTTCCTAGCCTTGTTTCCTCTCCTTAGCCGTGGTTTCCTAGCTGCTAGTGGACCATGAAGGCCTGATCCAGTCTCCTCTTACCAGTTGTTCTAGAGATGTGTCTGCTGCTAGAACTCTGTGTGGTATTCATCTGCTCTCTAATCTGAGCTGCTGTTAACTTGTGATTTCTGAGGCTGGGGACTCAGAGGAACTTATCCTCAGCAGCAGAGGGGACTCTTGGTCTTCCTTTCCTGGGGTGGGGGGGCGGTCCTCATGTGAGCCAGTTTCGTTGTAGCGCTTGATGGTTTTTGCGACTGCTCTTGGGGAAACATTCACAATTTTAGCAATTTTCCGGACCTTCATTTTTTAAAGTAATGATGGCCATTCGTTTCTCTTCCCTTAGCTGATTGGTTCTTGCCATAATATGAATTCTAACAGTTGTCCAATAGGCTGTCGGCTGTGTATCAACCTGACTTCTGCACAACACAACTGATGGTCCCAACTCCATTAATAAAGCAAGGAATTCCACTAATTAACCCTGACGAGGCCCACCTGTGAAGTAAAGAAATCCCAACCCCAAATGGATGTGGCCAATGTCAAGTGATGAAGTTTTAATCAAGCGATGCGTGGATATGTAAAACCTACTTTTCAAAACTCGCCCTGGGTTTACTGACCGATCTGCCTGAAACTTGGCATATAGCATCTTGAGGTTGCTGTTACAAAACATTACTAAATTAATTTTCTTTGGTTCTCAAATTATTTTTTTTGTAAAGAGAGACCCAGACAAACCTTTTACATATCTCGTCAAAATTAAATCCTATCAACATGAATCCTGAGATTCTTTTTTGTCTTTCATCCCACTCTGAGACTCTGGACCAAATCTGAACAAAGGTGCATATATATATAAACTGCCCATGTGATCTTTACCATATTTGAAGTGTTTGATCTAGGGCCACTCCTAAGGCCACACATACAATGGTGTGATGATTGGTTAAAATGGACGTGGCCCAGGACACCCCCAAAATCCTTTTTTAGGAACAAAAACAACTGTCTTTTGATCTTGTCTTTTTGTGCTAGACAAAATGTCTTCAACAACCTTTAACCAAGTCCAGTTGCCCTTGATTTGAACCCTTCTTGGATACTATATCCTGGATGACTCAGAACCTTTACATACATCAAAGCTACTTTTAAACCTCCATGATCACGACATATGCTCCGGTGTTTGTCGGTGGCATCAGTGATCCTCAGCAGTTTTATTTCAGAGCACAGCAGAAAGCTCTGCTGAGCTTCAGAAATGCTTTAGGTAATGTAGCTTGTGTGGACAATACCCCATTACTTGCTCAATAAAAGAGGTACACCTCTGAAAAGCTGTTTGATTCAGAAACCAGTGACGCTACTGAGAAGTAGCTAAACTAGTATCGTCACTGCTCAATACTGCTGGAGATACAAGTTTTATTTAGCAACAACACCAAGCTAAAACAAAAGGTCAATGTCAAAGGCTAATGTCTATCAGGGACATTGGTTCCAAATTACTTTACTGCAGTAGACCTAGTCCAGCAACATAAAGACAACACGATAACCCCTACAGATACAAGTGCAATGTAAAAATCTGATAATTAAGAAAGGTAATGCATCAGACAAACTATGTTCCACAGACATTCTCTAAATGTGGACATAGTTTCTAGTTTAAAATAGATCTCTACAGCGGCACCTCACTAACTTACTCTCTGTTTTTCTGTCTAGAAACGGAGAGGAAGAGGAGTCAAACATCACTGCTGTCAGCACTGTGACAGAACCTTCACAAAATTAAAATATTTAAAGATTCATCATATAGTTTACAATGTAGAGAAGCCTTACAGATGTGATCAATGTGGGGCAGCTTTCACACTACAGAACACCCTAAAAAGCCATCAACGCATTCACACTGGAGAGAAGCCGTACAGCTGTGAACAATGTGGGGAAACGTTTTCTCGTGGTGATAACCTTAAAACTCACCAGCGCATTCACACTCGAGAGAAGCCGTACTCGTGTGATCAGTGTGGGAAAACGTTTTCTCAAAGTAGTGCCCTTAATTCTCACCAGCGCATTCACACTGGAGAGAAACCGTACTGGTGTGAACAATGTGGGAAAACCTTTTCTCAGAGTGGCAGCCTTAAAAAACACCAGCTCATTCACACTGCCTCGTAGTGAACATGTTTCAGAGCCAAGCTGTTTCCTCCTCCTCATGCCCTGATAGCTGTGTTGTTATATTCTGATCTTCTCTCCACATTGAAGGCTGACCAGCAGTAACTCTATCTTCTGAACAGCATGTATGTTGTGTATAAAAACAACCCCAGTACACTAGACCTTCACATCAACTGCAACTAGACTCCTGCAAACATGCCTAAGATTCAAGGTGTTTAGCCTTGACTTTGACTATAAATATGAGTTGATGTGGACTCTCTCTTCAGCGCATACCCACTTATCGGGTTTTTTCTATTCTCTGATTTGATACTCTCTGCTTTTAGGGCAGAAGGGGAAAGATTATTTCTGTATTCTGTACTTGTTTTTTGATTATTCACTAAATAATAAAACTACCTGAGCTTGTTGTGAGCTAGGAGACCAAAGACTTGTATTCCTTGATTTTAAAAAAAATACAGTGCCTTCCTTTTTCTTTGGGTCTCATCATGATCTTGTTCATCTCGTCCCTTCCAAGGGAAAGCTTTGTCTGAAGTAGTCTCTTCATTTCAGATTGTCTCAGTGAAGACATTAAACACAACTCAGTTGATCTATTTATATAGTACCAGCGTATGGTTACATTAAGGTTACTGTTCTCTCATAATGTTAAGATAACAACATGAATCATACAGTTAACAGCTAGCACACCATATAAGGTAACGTTAGCATTCATCCAAGTGGAACTAGCTAACATTACATTAATATTGGATGGCATCAACGGCCACTGCACTGTTTGTATGCAGCGCGACAGCGAGGGAGCTTTTTGTCAGATGTCTGGAGATTAATAGCATTGAAAAGTACATTTCTACTAGTTATATACACTAATTTGTCTGTTAAGTACCTGCTGTAGTCACTAGAAAGAAAAGCTGTTTGTTGACACTATACCCAAAAACAATGATGATGGTCATATACTGGATAGTTACCACGGCAACATCCACTTCACCGCCTACTCAGTCGTCGTCGTCCCCCACACACACACACACACACAAGATGACCAGACAGAGGAACAAGTTGTATCTTGGTGTTGTACAAGTTTTATTTAGGCAGTTTCATCTCTTTTTGGGGGGGGTGGGGGGTGATGCAGAGGAGATCCAGACCTCCGTGTCCTTTAATGGTAGATACGGCCATGGTTGTAAGATTCTGTTGCTAAATGCTATTGAAGTATAGTGTAAATATAGAGTACAGTAGGAACATAAAGTACAGCGTGAACATGAGTGGCATCAGTGAATAAATAGATATTGCACATGGAACTGAGTGATTATTGCACATAACTGTCCAAGAATATTGAGATTCAGATGTAGACGTGTGTGTTATTAGTCCAGTTGTGACTCTCTAAGTGTGTAATGCTTGAGGAGGAGTTATATAGTCTGATAGCCACAGGCAGCAATCACCTTCTGGGGCCCTATTTGGGGGGGTGGGGGGGGGTCTCAGCCAATGTGCTGTCGAGTGGGGGGGGGAGTCGTAGATAGTATTATGAATAGCATTCTCCTCCAACTTATTTCATTTATTGATTTATTTCTATTTCCTGTGTTGATTGATTTACACTTCATAGTTACCAGGTTGTATTATATGTATCTGATGACATCATCAACACATTAATTTGATGCATCATGACACACGTTATGTAGACGGTATCTATTTAAACCTCTGTTAAACCCACAGACATTTATTATAACTTCCAGAAGAAATCAGTTTCTAAAGACACCAAATATGTCAAGATGAAGTTTGAGTTCATTTGCAAACAAATGATGCAAAACATCCACATTTATTAATATTTGATGAGCAGCCCCAGAAAACATATAGCTGAATATTTGATTGTGTGATGAAGCTTCATTTAAGAGTGAGGCCTATTCCATCCCATAATGTCTCCAGACACAGTATGTGTCCTTGTTATACCGGGTAGAAAAAGTTAATGGATGGTTCTATCTTGTGTGAAAAGTCTTTGGATAATTACTGGTCACTTTGGCCATTTTTTATTGGTTTCATGAATTCTGTAAGATGGTTTATGAGTCAAAGAAATGTGTAAATATGTGATTGTAGAATAAAAAGTGTAAAATAAGCAGGTGTTGAACACAAGGCCTGAGGAAGCAGTGAGAACAGAAAAGCTGCTTTACACACAAGTTGGATTTAATGAACCTTTTAATGTGAAGCAGTGGCAGGAGGAAACGTTTGGTTCCAACAACAGGGATTTTAAACTACGTCCAAAACCTCTGTAAGAAAAACTGGATGGAGGTTCTTATTTCAAGAATCATACCAAAGACAAATATATTTCCCTTTAGTTTCAGTGGTCAAAGGCACACACATCACTGCAAAACACTAAAATATGTATCTAAGTGAACAGGATGAGCTTATATCTGGATTAGGAATCTAGAAAACAAGAAGCGTTTTATTTGTAGCTCAAAGTTGTGCATGAAGACCGTCCTGCTGTTGTATATAAGCCCTGTCAAGACAAATATCAGTAGTTAATTATATTATTAAAATCATGCAGGTGTTATTTTATGCAACTTAAACAGGTGAACACCATAAAAACCACGGTGCTGACTCCACAGTCATGGTGATTGTTGCACTACAGTAACCACAGCAACCAGCGACCACTGGATGGACCAGGACCCAGAGAGCCAACCAGCATGGAGTCACTATGCTGTTAACCAATCACTGAGAGACCCTCAGGATGCCGTGTTCCAATGGTCCGGTAAATAGTTTGGGCTGCTAGTAGTGTAGAGTATTCTTCCTCTTCCTCTTATCGAAGGGTGTCTACACAGCTCAGTGATCCCCCTCAAACTAACTTATCTCATGGATAAGGTACAGTACCAAACTCATACAGCACCGCCTCTCTTCACCTCCTGTTAATAAGCCAGGGAAACCCTGTCTGGGTGAAGGGGCGGGGCCAGACGTTGGGAACATCGGGGACTCAGACAAATCTTAGGGGGGCATGCTCCCCTGGGAGATTTCTGGGAGATTTCTTCCCTTTACAGCAGCTATATGCACCATTTATAAGCCAGAGAAAAGTTGTGTGTGACTAAAATCATGTCTGAACATGAGGAAACCAACCTAACAACATAATAACAGATTCCTTGGAGTCAAACTCTTTCTACATGTTGTTACACGTTCAGACTGTTCCTCCCTCATTACATAATGAACCTGAAAACTGTCCAATCAGAGCGCTGACTGGCAGCCCTACAGGTCACAGACCTTTCTGGATATCAAGGTGTGGTGATGTGACGGATGTCAGTCAGATGAAGACAGACAGCAGCAGCATCTGTCAGTGTCTGCTGATGAAGGGACGACGTCTCTTTGACCTCATCTGAACGGGACTTTAACAGGTAACATCACACACCTTTGATGGAGAAACTCGCCTATCATTGGGAGATTTTGGGGCTACATGATCTACTTTAAGATGAGAGCAGTGGTTCATTCTTTCAGCACTATTGTAAGATCTGAAGTAACTCAGTAATTATTCTATGATGTGGGACGTTTTGGCCAAAATGAGCCTTTTTATGTTCAGTTGAGTCCGATTTAATCAGCACCAGGAAACAAGTTAGATTTTAATCTCCGCTGACTTCACTGCTGAGATATGAGGGAGTGTCCCAACGAGAGCTGCTTTGATTGACAGGTGTGTGTCACAACCTTCATCCCATCAAAAGTGTAAATCTGTCTTGGTTTTGATTTGTGGACACACGTCCTCAACAACAAGATAAAGATCCTTATTAATATTAGGGTTATTTAATCCTGAACTATAGACTGAGTGAAACCACATCCAGAGGTTTCTGAAGGGACAAGTTGAAACCTGCAGTTTGTCTCCGTCAGTTACTGGAGCCGGGTAATCCTAATATGGGCAAAATGGGCGGGTCTTGGGTGGAGCTGAGGTGTGATAGGCTGGGACAGTTTGTGGTGTTTTGGTTGGGCAGGACTGCCTCATAAATAACTTCAGTCAAGAATCTGGCAAAATGCCAGCTGGCAAACGGAGGGTTGTCCCAGTCCAGACCAGATGCTCCTGCCATTGAGCCCTCAGGCCTCTCAGATAAGGACTCGGTCTTTTCAGTAGACAAGCTTAGATCTTACACTTACGGGGGGGGGGGGGGGGGCTCCACTCACTTCACTCACACGTGTTAATCTTAAAGTTGTAGTTTGATGATGATGTCATCTTTCTGGTACATTATGGTAGTGTTTGGTGTGGTGCTGCTAGCAAGGCTAACACAACAAGACAAATTACAACTGATGATTAAATTATCAAATAATTGTCATTAACGATGACCACTGTGTAAAATGTATCTAAAGCCCAAACTGCCTTGACAAAGCTGTCTGTGTGGAATCGGCATGGCCATTATTTATATAGTTATATTGTTATTATTCATATAGTTATATTATTATTATTTATATAGTTATATTATTATTTATATAGTTATGTAACAGCCTTGTCCCAGAGGTTAGTCTGTCTCAGACTCTGCTAGAACCTGCACAACACACGTTCTCTTGTTGGACAAGATTAATGTTTTATTGTCTTGAAATAAATAAATTACAAAAAATCAGACGTCTAGCTATATGAAAAGCTAAACAAAGTAACGTTTTTTAATAATTGTACATGAAGCGACTAATGTAAACATGGACAAAATCCTGAATGTACTAATTAGCTTTGTTGATGATGACCTGGACAAAATAACAACAACATCTAGAAAGTTTGGTTTTCACAATGATTCAGTCTAGGATTATGATATTTTTGCAATATGAAAATCTACATTGACTTTTAATTTAATATACTGGATAGTTGGAAGAAGTAAAAATGGATCCAAAATATTTAACCTCTTAACAATGATGATCTTTATTACTGTGGAATGTAACAAGGACTTCGACTGTTTTACCTGTCAAATTAACTTTAATGCGTGCATATCAAAATATTACACTGTAGTGTAATATTTCGATATGCATGAACTCTAATTACCCAATAAGTAAAGAATCAGGCAACACTAATCAAGCATAGATCTCTTTTGTTGTTTGAGTTGCCTGAAGAAATCCTATTCACATTGGGTTGGGTTGTTTTAGTTTTTACTTATTATTTCTACATACGTTGAAATATGGGAACTAGAGTATAGTTATAGCATTTATTTTTTGGTCTTGTTGAGACCTTGTTGCCTCCTGTTGCTCTAACATTCCTGAGGATGGCAGCAGAGGACAATATATATCCAATCCAATCCAATCCACTTTATTTATATAGCACAATTTTAACAAACACAAGGTTTCCAAAGTGCTGCACAAAATGATCATACAGAATAAATAGATAACACAATAAAAGCACAAATATAATAAGGTGTAATAAAATAAAAACAACAAAATGCACTAGCGGCATGTGGTAAAGGTATACACATAAAATCATCACTCTACCTGGTGTTAAAAGCCAAAGAAAAGAGGTGGGTTTTAAGAAGAGTTTTAAAATGAGACAGAGAGGAGGCCTGTCTGATGTGCAGAGGCAGCCCATTCCAAAGTTTTGGAGCTGCGACGGCAAACGCACGGTCCCCCCTGAGCTTAAGCCTAGCTTTAGGCACCGTCAGGAGCAGCTGGTCAGCTGACCTGAGAGATCGGCTAGGGTTGTAGGGGTGCAGCAGCTCAGAGAGGTAAGGGGGGGCAAGGCCATTCAAGGCTTTAAAAGCAATTAAAAGAATTTTAAAATGAATCCTAAAATTGACGGGCAGCCAGTGGAGTGAAGCTAAAATAGGTGAAATGTGCTCATACTTGCTAGTGCCTGTTAAAAGACGTGCAGCAGCATTTTGTACAAGCTGAAGACGAGCAATGGAGGACCCGCTAGCCCCCATATAAAGTGCATTACAGTAATCCAGCCGAGTGGTCAGAAAGGCGTGGATTACTGTCTCAAAGTTGTTGTTTGTCTCTGAAGGACTGGTTTAATTTTTGCTAGCTACCTTAACTGAAAAAAGCTAGACTTCACCACTGCTTTAATCTGGCTGTCAAATTTAAGTTCTGAGTCCACTTTTACACCCAAATTTTTTACAATCAGCTTGCGATACTGCGCCAAAGAACCCAAATCAACTTGGGAGGAGGTCAGAGAAGTGCCACCAAAGACCATGACTTCGGTCTTTTTTCATTAAAATTTAGAAAGTTTAAGGACATCCAAGCCTTAATGTCCTGTAGACACTGTAGCAGTGGGTTCACAGTGTTAGAATCTGATTTTTTGAGGGGGACATAAATCTGGCTGTCGTCCGCATAACAATGAAAAGAAATGCCATGTTTCCTGAGAATAGAGCCAAGTGGGAGTAGATAGAGAGAAAATAAAAGAGGGCCAAGTACCGAGCCCTGTGGAACCCCACATGAGAGAGGAGCAGTGGAGGACACCGAGTCATCAAAGCCGACACAGAAAGTCCGATGTGACAGGTAGGACCTGAACCACTCCAGTGCTGTGCCACTGACGCCCACCACTGCTCCAAACGAGCAATCAGGATTTCATGGTCCACTGTATCAAATGCAGCAGTCATATCTAAAAGTACAAGAACAACACAGTGACCAGAGTCAGTAGGTAAAAAAATATCATTAAAAACTCTTAAAAGTGCTGATTCTGTGCTGTGCAATGGTTTAAAACCGGATTGGAACTTTTCGAGAATTGTTTGTTCATTTAAAAAGTCCATGAGCTGGGAATATACAATCTTCTCTAAGATTTTAGAGACGAAAGGCAATCTGGAGATAGGCCTAAAATTAGACAAAATAGTAGGATCCAGCCCAGGTTCTTTAATAAAGGCAGCACAACTGCATGTTTAAGATTCGCAGGAACTACTCCAGAAGACAGGCTGCTGTTAATAACTGTGAGACAAGGTGGCCCAACAGTGGTAAAAATCTCCTTAAAAAATTTAGATGGGACAGTATCAGCTGGAGAACCCGAGGGCTTCAGATGACCCACAATGTCCTGCAGAAAAGGCAGGGTCACAGGCTCAAAGGTGTCAAACACAGCAGGGCAGGGGACAAACACCGAAGGGTCGGAAGCAGAAGGTGAAATAAGTGCTCTGGTAGAAGTGATTTTATCAATGAAGTAGTTAAGAAAATTCTCACACACAGCAGGAGAGGCCTCAATTAGAGTCTGTGGTGCATTCAGAGCAGAGTTGATAACTTTAAACAACACGCGGGGTTTACAACTGTTTAGAAGAACAATATCAGAAAAATATTTTCTTTTAGCCTCTTTCACAGTGGATTGGTAATGACGCCAGCAATCCCTCAGTATTTGAAAAGACACTTGCAATTTGTCCTTTCTCCACTTTCGCTCAGCTCTTCGACACTCCTGTCTGGCAGTGCGGGTAGTTTCATTCAGCCAAGGCTCTGATTTGGCTTTCTGCTGCCTGGTCTTTAATGGAGCCGCAATGTCTATAGCAGTTTGACAGGTGTCGATAAACATAAATTAAGAGCCTCTGTATCATCACACACAGACTCGGGAATGATGCAGATCTTGCTGAAAACCGCGGAGAAGTGAGCGGCAGTGGAAGGGTTAATAACGCGACATCTGCGTGCAGCGGCGCGAGACTTCACTGTTTGACAGTGAACAGCAGCTTCAAACAGTACAGGCATATGATCCGAGAAAAAAGGATCACAGACCACCAGGTTAAGAACAGGTAAACCATAAGATAAAACAAGATCAAGTGTGTGACCACGTTCATGTGTAGGCCCAAGTACATACTGCACAAGATTAAAAGAGTCAATGATGTTTAAAAAGTCTCGCGCCAAGAGGTTATCAGGGCAACACACATGAATATTAACATCTCCAACAATAAGGACCCGGTCATATTTAGGCATAATGTCAGCCAAAAACACAGAAAATTCAGTTAAAAAGTGTCTGTTGTATTTGGGAGGCGGTAGACCACAGCACACAGCACAGTGTGAGAGGGTCCCAGCTCAAACAAACTGAGTTCAAAGCTGGTGAAGAGGGACAGCGATAACTGTTTACATTTAAAGTCATTCTTAAAAACAGTCGCAATTCCTCCGCGGCCAGACGTCCGAGGAGAGTTAAAAAAGGAGCACTCATCAGGTAAAAGTTCAGTGAAGACACTAGACTCACCAACACTCAGCCAGGTCTCGGATATAAAGAGGAAATCCAGCTCCCGGGATATGAAGAAGTCCTTAAGAATAAATGATTTATTCGCAAGCGATCTGGCGTTTACCAGACCAAACCTGGCAAGAGCTGGCGGGTCAGGGCGACCAGCCGGCCAGGAGGCCCGACGCAGAGGCCGCAGGTTCCCCAGATTTACTCCGCGCCAACGGAGACGATGATTGCAGGGTCCGCGGGGCCGGGACACCACCACGGGGCCCACCACTGGCACCAACCACTCAGCATCAGGATCCAGCAAACGTCGAGAGGCACAAAGGCGAGGCCCCGCTCCGCATCCACCCCGATCAGGAAGTACCAATCTGGCCCTCAGCCTCACGAGACAGCCACCACGCTTACCCGGGCGGCGATGCCGCTTTCGCCGCGGGAGTGGCGCTGTAGCGCGGCAGAGGTATGTCGGGATGTCAGATAGGAAAGGGGGCAAAGTTTTCTGTCCATAATAATCAAAGTTGACAAGACTTTTGGCTGATATTCTCAAATCTAGCAGCGTTTGACGATCATACACCAGCAGAGCGTTGACAGTATGTGCCACAAATGTTACAAGCAATATAAACATGAACAACAGTCGGAGCTGCTGACGGCCTGCCTCACACACTGGCGCCATCATGCCACAATATATATATATATATAGATTATTTCCTCTGATGAACTATGGTCATGTAAAGACTGGGATTCTCTGAGTTTTTCTATTCTAAAGAATCCTTTCTAGTTTTTGTTTAACTGTTAAACTAAAGTCTGCAATTTCAAATTTTGGACTCCAACAATGTAAAGATGTCACGTCAGGATTATAAAGAGAGGAATTATATATATTATGCTATTACTTTATCACACATGAGTGGACAGATAGCATTTATTAAGTCATGCTTATAAAAAAAATTATCAGGAGGAAAGTCTGACCTGAGTAAAGTCCCTCAAGCAGCTTTGATGTGTCTAAAAGCTTTAACAGCAGCACAACATTACAGCAACTGTTGATGAAGAAAGTAGAAATGGAAGAAGAGGATATGTATCATCTGGTTCTTGACTGGTTGTGACATAAATAGAGCTCTAATACAGTAGAAAAGATGTGAGTGCAAACGCAAGTTACTAATACCCTGGGGGCTGTGCACCTGTCTT
>NW_022605357.1:0-9878 GCF_008692095.1 Etheostoma spectabile
GTCAAACATCACTGCTGTCAGCACTGTGACAGAACCTTCACAAATTAAAATATTTAAAGATTCCTCATATAGTTTACAATGTAGAGAAGCCTTACAGATGTGATCAATGTGGGGCAGCTTTCACACTACGAACACCCTAAAAGCCATCAACGCATTCACACTGAGAGAAGCCGTACCCTGTGAACAATGTGGGAAAACGTTTTCTCGTGGTGATAACCTAAAACTCACCAGCGCATTCACACTCGAGAAGCCGTACTCGTGTGTCAGTGTGGGAAAACGTTTTCTCAAAGTAGTGCCCTTAATTCTCACCACGCATTCACACTGGAGAGAAACCGTACTGGTGTGAACAATGTGGGAAAACCTTTTCTCAGAGTGGCAGCCTTAAAAAACCCAGCTCATTCACACTGCCTCTAGTGACCATGTTTCAGAGCAAGCTGTTTCCTCCTCCTCATCCCCTGATAGCTGTGTTGTTATATTCTGAATCTTCTCTCACATGGAGGCTGACCAGCAGTAACTCTTATCTCTGAACAGCATGTATGTTGTGTAAAACAACCCCGTACACTAGACCTTCCATCACCTGCAACTAGACTCCTGCAACAGCCTAGATTCAAGGTGTTTAGCCTTGACTTTGACTATAAATATGAGTTGATGTGGACTCTCTCTTCAGCGCATACCCACTTCTCGGTTTTTTTCTATTCTCTGATTTTGATACTCTCTGCTTTTAGGGCAGAAGGTGAAAGATTATTTCTGTATTCTGTACTTGTTTTTTGATTATTCCACTAATAATAAACTACCTGAGCTTGTTGTGAGCTAGGAGACAAAAGACTGTATTCCTTGATTTTATATACAAAAATACAGTGCCTTCCTTTTTTCTTTGGGTCTCATCATGATCTTGGTCTCTCGTCCCTTCCCAAGGGAAAGCTTTGTCTGAAGTACTCTTTCATTTCAGATTGTCTCAGTGAAGACATTAACACAACTCAGTTTGATCTATTTATATAGTAACCAGCGTATGGTTACATTAAGGTTACTGTTCTCTCATAATGTTAGAAACAACATGAATCATACAGTTAACCACTAGCACACCATATAAGGTAACGTTAGCATTCATCCAAGTGGAACTAGCTAACATTACTTACTAGGTGGATGGCATCAACGGCCACTGGCCTGTTTTGGATGCAGCGCGACAGCGAGGGAGCTTTGTTGTCAGATGTCTGGAGTTATAGCATGGAAAGTACATTTCTACTAGTTTATACACTAATTGTCTGGTAAGTACCTGCTGTAGTCACTAGAGAAAAGCTGTTTGTTGACACTAAATACCCAAAAACAATGATGATGGTCATATACTGGATAGTTACCACGGCAACTCCACTTCACCGCCTACTCATTCCGTCGTCCCCCCCCCACCACACACACACACACAAGACTGAACAACAGAGGAACAATTTTATCTTGGTGTTGAGACAGTTTATTTAGGCAGTTTTCATCTCTTTTTGGGGGGGGTGGGTGGTGATGCAGAGAGATCCAGACCTCCGTGTCCTTTAATGGTAGATACGCCATGGGTTGTAAGATTCTGTTGCTAATGCTATTGAATATAGTGTAATATAGAGTACAGTAGAACATAAAGTAGCGTGACATATGGGCTCAGTCATGAATAAATAGATATTGCACATGGAACTGAGTGATTATTGCACATAACTGTCCAGATATGAGATTCAGATGTAGACGTGTGTGTTATTAGTCCAGTTGTGACTCTCTTAGTGTGTAATGCTTAGGAGAGTTATAGGTCTGATAGCCACAGGCAGCAATCACCTCTGGGGCCCTATTTGGGTGGTGGGGGGGGTCTCAGCCAATGTGCTGTCGAGTGGTGGGGAGTCGTAATAGTATTATGAATAGCTTCTCCTCCACTTATTTCATTTATTGATTATTTCTATTTCTGTGTTGATTGATTTTACACTTCATAGTTACCAGGTTGTATTATATGTATCTGATGACCATCAACACATTATTTGATGCATCTGACACACGTTATGTAGACGGTATCTATTTAAACCTCTGTTAAACCCACAGACATTTATTATAACTTCCAGAAGAAATCAGTTCTAAAGACACCAATATGTCAAGATGAGTTTTGAGTTCATTTGCAACAATGATGCAAAACATCCACATTTATTAATATTTGATGAGCAGCCCCAGAAAACATATAGCTGAATATTTGATTGTGTGATGAAGCTTCATTTAGAGTGAGGCCTATTCCATCCCATTGTTCTCCAGAACACAGTAGTTGTCCTTTTATAAACCGGGTAGAAAAATTTAATGGATGGTTCTATCTTGTGTGAAATGTCTTTTGGATATTACTGGTCACTTTGGCCTTTTTTATATGGTTTCATGAATTCTGTAAGATGGTTTATGAGTCAAAGAATGTGTAATAGTGATTGTAGAATAAAAGTGTAAATAAAGCAGTGTTGACCACAAGGCCTGAGGAAGCAGTGGAACAGAAACTGCTTTACACACAAGTTGGATTTAATGAACCTTTTAATGTGAAGCGTGGCAGGAGGAACGTTTGGTCCAACAACAGGGATTTTAAACTACGTCCAAAACCTCTGTAACAAACTGGATGGAGTTCTTATTTCAAGAATCATACCAAAGACAATATATTTCCCTAGTTTCGTGGTCAAAGGCACACACATCACTGCAAAACACTAAAATATATCTCTAAAGAAACATGAGAGCTTATATCTGGATTAGGAATCTAGAAAACAAGAAGCGTTTTTATTTGTAGCTCAAAGTTGTGCTGAAGACCGTCCTGCTGTTGTATATAAGCCTGTCAAGACAAATATCAGTAGTTAATTATATTATTAAAATCATGCAGGTGTTATTTTATGCAACTTAAACAGGTGAACACACATAAAAACCACGTGCTGACTCCACAGTCATGGTGATTGTTGCAACAGTTACCCACAGCAACCAGCGACCACTGGATGGACGGACCCAGAGAGCCACCAGCATGGAGTCACTATGCTGTTAACCAATCACTGAGAGACCCTCAGGATGCCGTGTTCCAATGGTCCGGTAAATAGTTTGGCTGCTAGTAGTGTAGAGTATTCTTCCTCTTCCTCTTATCGAAGGGTGTCTACACAGCTCAGTGATCCCCCTCAACTAACTACTCATGGATAAGGTACAGTACCAAACTCATACAGCACCGCCTCTCTTCACCTCCTGTTATACCAGGGAAACCCTGTCTGGGTGAAGGGGCGGGCAGACGTTGGGAACATCGGGACTCAGACAAATCTTAGGGGGGCATGCTCCCCTGGGAGATTTCTGGGAGATTTCTTCCCTTTACAGCAGCTATATGCACCATTTATAAGCCAGAGAAAAGTTGTGTGTGACTAAAATCATGTCTGACATGAGGAACCAACCTAACACATAATAACAGATTCCTTGGAGTCAAACTTTCTACATGTTGTTACCTTCAGACTGTTCCTCCCTCATTACATAATGACCTGAAAACTGTCCTCATCATGCGCTGACTGGCAGCCCTACAGGTCACATGACCTTTCTGGTATATCAAGGTGTGGTGATGTGACGGATGTCACAGTCGATGAAAGCCACAGCAGCAGCATCTGTCAGTGGCTGCTGATGAAGGGACGACGTCTCTTTGACCTCATCTGAACGGGACTTTAACAGGTAACATCACACACCTTTGATGGGAAACTCGCCTATCATTTGGGAGATTTTGGGGCTACATGATCTACTTTAAGATGAGAGCAGTGGTTCATTCTTCAGCACTATTGTAAGATCTGAAGTAACTCAGTAATTATTCTATGATGTGGGACGTTTTGGCCAAAATGAGCCTTTTATGTTCAGTTGAGTCCGATTTAAATCAGCACCAGGAACAAGTTAGATTTTAATCTCCGCTGACTTCACTGCTGAGATATGAGGGAGTGTCCCAACGAGAGCTGCTTTGATTGACAGGTGTGTGTCACAACCTTCATCCCATCAAAAGTGTAAATCTGTCTTGGTTTTGATTTGTGGACACACGTCCTCAACAACAAGATAAAATCCTTATTAATATTAGGGTTATTTAATCCTGAACTATAGACTGAGTGAAACCACATCCAGAGGTTTCTGAAGGGACAAGTTGAAACCTGCAGTTTGTCTCCGTCAGTTACTGGAGCCGGGTAATCCTAATATGGGCAAAATGGCGGGTCTTGGGTGGAGCTGGGTGGATAGGCTGGGACAGTTTGTGTGTTTTGGTTGGGCAGGACTGCCTCATAATACTTCAGTCAAGAATCTGGCAAAATGCCAGCTGGCAACCGGAGGGTTGTCCCAGTCCAGACCAGATGCTCCTGCCATTGAGCCCTCAGGCCTCTCAGATAAGGACTCGGTCTTTTCAGTAGACAAGCTTAGATCTTACACTTACGGGGGGGGGGGGGGGGGGCTCCACTCACTTCACTCACACGTGTTATCTTAAGTTGTAGTTTGATGATATGTCATCTTTCTGGTACATTATGGTAGTGTTTGGTGTGGTGCTGCTAGCAAGGCTAACACAACAGACAATTACAACTGATGATTAAATTATCAAATAATTGTCATTAACGATGACCACTGTGTAAAATGTATCTAAAGCCCAAACTGCCTTGACAAAGCTGTCTGTGTGGAATCGGCATGGCCATTATTTATAGTTATATTGTTATTATTCATATAGTTATATTATTTTATTTATATAGTTATATTATTATTTATATAGTTATGTACAGCCTTGTCCCAGAGGTTAGTCTGTCTCAGACTCTGCTAGAACCTGCACACACACGTTCTCTTGTTGGATGGACAAGATTATGTTTTATTGTCTTGAAATAAATAATTACAAAAAATCAGACGTCTAGCTATATGAAAAGCTAAACAAAGTAACGTTTTTTAATATTGTACATGAAGCGACTAATGTAAACATGGACAAAATCCTGAATGTACTAATTACTTTGTTGATGATGACCTGGACAATAACACAACATCTAGAAAGTTTTGTTTTTCACAATGATTCAGTCTAGGATTATGATATTTTTGCAATATGAAAATCTACATTGACTTTTAATTTAATAACTGGATAGTTGGAAGAAGTAAAAATGGATCCAAATTTTAACCTCTTACAATGATGATCTTTATTACTGTGGAATGTAACAAGGACTTTCGACTGTTTACCTGTCAAATTAACTTTAATGCTGCATATCAAAATATTACACTGTAGTTATATTTCGATATGCATGAACTCTAATACCCAATAAGTAAAGAATCAGGCAACACTAATCAAGCATAGATCTCTTTTGTTGTTTGAGTTGCCTGAAGAATCCTATTCACATTGGGTTGGTTTTTTTAGTTTTTACTTATTATTTCTACATACGTTGAAATATGGGAACTAGAGTATAGTTATAGCATTTATTTTTTGGTCTTGTTGAGACCTTGTTGCCTCCTGTTGCTCTAACATTCCTGAGGATGGCAGCAGAGGACAATATATATCCAATCCAATCCATCCACTTTATTTATATAGCACAATTTTAACAAACAAAGGTTTCCAAGTGCTGCCAAAATGATCATCCAGAAAAATAGATAACACAATAAAAGCACAAATATAATAAGGTGTAATAAAAATAAAAACAACAAATGCACTAGCGGCATGTGGTAAAGGTAACACATAAAATCATCACTCTACCTGGTGTTAAAAGCCAAAGAAAAGAGGTGGGTTTTAAGAAGAGTTTTAAAATGAGACAGAGAGGAGGCCTGTCTGATGTGCAGAGGCAGCCCCATTCCAAAGTTTTGGAGCTGCGACGGCAAACGCACGGTCCCCCCTGAGCTTAAGCCTAGCTTTAGGCACCGTCAGGAGCAGCTGGTCAGCTGACCTGAGAGATCGGCTAGGGTTGTAGGGGTGCAGCAGCTCAGAGAGGTAAGGGGGGCAAGGCCATTCAAGGCTTTAAAAGCAATTAAAGAATTTTAAAATGAATCCTAAAATTGACGGGCAGCCAGTGGAGTGAAGCTAAAATAGGTGAAATGTGCTCATACTTGCTAGTGCCGTTAAAAGACGTGCAGCAGCATTTTGTACAAGCTGAAGACAGCAATGGAGGACCCGCTAGCCCCCATATAAAGTGCATTACAGTAATCCACCGAGTGGTCAGAAAGGCGTGGATTACTGTCTCAAGTTGTTGTTTGTCTCTGAAGGACTGGTTAATTTTTGCTAGCTACCTTAACTGAAAAAAGCTAGACTCACCACTGCTTTAATCTGGCTGTCAATTTAAGTTCTGAGTCCACTTTTACACCCAAATTTTTTACAATCAGCTTGCGATACTGCGCCAAAGAACCCAAATCAACTTGGGAGGAGGTCAGAGAAGTGCCACCAAAGACCATGACTTCGGTCTTTTTTCATTAAATTTAGAAAGTTTAAGGACATCCAAGCCTTAATGTCCTGTAGACACTGTAGCAGTGGGTTCACAGTGTTAGAATCTGATTTTTTGAGGGGGAAATAAATCTGGCTGTCGTCCGCATAACAATGAAAAGAAATGCATGTTTCCTGAGAATAGAGCCAAGTGGGAGTAGATAGAGAGAAAATAAAGAGGCCAAGTACCGAGCCCTGTGGAACCCCACATGAGAGAGGAGCATGGAGGACACCGAGTCATCAAAGCCGACACAGAAAGTCATGTGACAGGTAGGACCTGAACCACTCCAGTGCTGTGCCACTGACGCCCACCCACTGCTCCAAACGAGCAATCAGGATTTCATGGTCCACTGTATCAAATGCAGCAGTCATATCTAAAAGTACAAGAACAACACAGTGACCAGAGTCAGTAGGTAAAAAAATATCATTAAAACTCTTAAAAGTGCTGATTCTGTGCTGTGCAATGGTTTAAACCGGATTGGAACTTTTCGATGTTTGTTCATTTAAAAAGTCCATGAGCTGGGAATATACAATCTTCTCTAAGATTTTAGAGACGAAAGGCAATCTGGAGATAGGCCTAAAATTAGACAAAATAGTAGGATCCAGCCCAGGTTTCTTAATAAAGGCAGCACAACTGCATGTTTAAGATTCGCAGGAACTACTCCAGAAGACAGGCTGCTGTTAATAACTGTGAGACAAGGTGGCCCAACAGTGGTAAAAAATCTCCTTAAAAAATTTAGATGGGACAGTATCAGCTGGAGAACCCGAGGGCTTCAGATGACCCCACAATGTCCTGCAGAAAAAGGCAGGGTCACAGCTCAAAGGTGTCAAACACAGCAGGGCAGGGGACAAACACCGAAGGGTCGGAAGCAGAAGGTGAAATAAGTGCTCTGGTAGAAGTGATTTTATCAATGAAGTAGTTAAGAAAATTCTCACACACAGCAGGAGAGGCCTCAATTAGAGTCTGTGGTGCTTCAGAGCAGAGTTGATAACTTTAAACACCGCGGGTTTACAACTGTTTAGAAGAACAATATCAGAAAAATTTTTCTTTTAGCCTCTTTCACAGTGGATTGGTAATGACGCCAGCAATCCCTCAGTATTTGAAAAGACACTTGCAATTTGTCCTTTCCACTTTCGCTCAGCTCTTCGACACTCCTGTCTGGCAGTGCGGGTAGTTTCATTCAGCCAAGGCTCTGATTTGGCTTTCTGCTGCCTGGTCTTTAATGGAGCCGCAATGTCTATAGCAGTTTGACAGGTGTCGATAACCATAAATTAAGAGCCTCTGTATCATCACACACAGACTCGGGAATGATGCAGATCTTGCTGAAAACCGCGGAGAAGTGAGCGGCAGTGGAAGGGTTAATAACGCGACATCTGCGCAGCGGCGCGAGACTTCACTGTTTGACAGTGAACAGCAGCTTCAAACAGTACAGGCATATGATCCGAGAAAAAAGGATCACAGACCACCAGGTTAAACAGGTAAACTAAGATAAACAAGATCAAGTGTGTGACCACGTTCATGTGTAGGCCCAAGTACATACTGCACAAGATTAAAAGAGTCAATGATGTTTTAAAAAGTCTCGCGCCAAGAGGTTATCAGGGGCAACACACATGAATATTAACATCTCCAACAATAAGGACCCGGTCATATTTAGGCATAATGTCAGCCAAAAACACAGAAAATTCAGTTAAAAAGTGTCTGTTGTATTTGGGAGGCCGGTAGACCACAGCACACAGCACAGTGTGAGAGGGTCCCAGCTCAAACAAACTGAGTTCAAAGCTGGTGAAGAGGGACAGCGATAACTGTTTACATTTAAAGTCATTCTTAAAAAACAGTCGCAATCCTCCTCCGCGGCCAGACGTCCGAGGAGAGTTAAAAAAGGAGCACTCATCAGGTAAAAGTTCAGTGAAGACACTAGACTCACCAACACTCAGCCAGGTCTCGGATAAAAGAGGAAATCCAGCTCCCGGGATATGAAGTGCCTTAAGAATAAATGATTTATTCGCAGCGATCTGGCGTTTACCAGACCAAACCCTGGCAATAGCTGGCGGGTCAGGGCGACCAGCCGCCAGGAGGCCCGACGCAGAGGCCGCGGTTCCCCAGATTTACTCCGCGCCAACGGAGACGATGATTGCAGGGTCCGCGGGGCGGGACACCACCACGGGGCCCACCACTGGCACCAACCACTCAGCATCAGGATCCAGCAAACGTCGAGAGGCACAAGGCGAGGCCCCGCTCCGCATCCACCCCGATCAGGAAGTACCAATCTGGCCCTCAGCCTCACGAGACAGCCACCACGCGTTACCCGGCGGCGATGCCGCTTTCGCCGCGGGAGTGGCGCTGTAGCGCGGCAGAGGTATGTCGGGATGTCAGATAGGAAAGGGGCAAAGTTTTCTGTCCATAATAATCAAAGTTGACAAGACTTTTGGCTGATATTCTCAAATCTAGCAGCGTTTGACGATCATACAACACCAGAGCGTTGACAGTATGTGCCACAAATGTTACAAGCATATAAACATGACAACAGTCGGAGCTGCTGACGGCCTGCCTCACACACTGGCGCCATCATGCCACAATATATATATATATATAGTTATTTCCTCTGATGACTATGGTCATGTAAAGACTGGGATTCTCTGAGTTTTTCTATTCTAAAGAATCCTTTCTAGTTTTGTTTAACTGTTAACTAAAGTCTGCAATTTCAAATTTGGGACTCCAACAATGTAAGATGTCACGTCAGGATTATAAAGAGAGGAATTATATATATTATGCTATTACTTTATCACACATGAGTGGACAGATAGCATTTATTAAGTCATTGCTTATAAAAAAAATTATCAGGAGGAAAGTCTGACCTGAGTAAAGTCCCTCAAGCAGCTTTGATGTGTCTAAAAGCTTTAACAGCAGCACAACATTACAGCAACTGTTGATGAAGAAAGTAGAAATGGAAGAAGAGGATATGTATCATCTTGGTTTCTTGACTGGTTGTTGACATAAATAGAGCTCTAATACAGTAGAAAAGATGTGAGTGCAAACGCAAGTTACTAATACCCTGGGGGCTGTGCACCTGTCTTTAAATCCTGTGTTGGCAAATGAGAACTTCTGCTCTGATACGTTTGTGTTTCAGGTTGTCAAAAGTTCTGATTCTAGCATGAAGCCACGATGACGACAGTGGACCTTTTCAACACTTTGGAGGATTTAGGAGGAGATGAGTTTATGAAATTCAAATGGTATCTACAGCAAGACCTCCTGGAAGGCTACCAAAGCATCAAAGTGTCCAAGCTGGAGAACGCAGAAAGGCTGGACATGGTGGATGTGAGGTGAACACCTATCAGCTAGATGGAGCTCTGAAGGTGCCAAGAAGGTTTTAGAGATGATGAACAGGAAGGATCTAGTGCAGAGTCTGCCAGACACCAGCTCAGGACACGAGGTCAGTCACCCTTTTAATTTGTATTT
>NW_022605358.1:0-1468 GCF_008692095.1 Etheostoma spectabile
CCAGTTGAATCGAATCTAAAAAGTGATGAAGCGGTGAATCAGGAGACAGAGACGGAGGCGTTGGGCGTCTCGTTGTGTGTCACCTGTCTGCACGCCGCTTCAGGTGCAGCTTCTTCTTCTTCAGGCAGTCGGCCGTTTGCTTTCTTGCCGTTAGATCCTCCGTCTGCTTCCTGCAACAAACGGAACAAAAGGTCATGTTAATCTTTAATATTTCTGTTATATTTTAGATATATTAGTCTGGACTGTGGTCATAACATCTACATCTTACACAGAGATAGACCTTTTAGTTAAAGAGGAAGATCCTTTTAGTTTAACATGAAACAGAAATCACCATCACCAAACCCACCAGACTCCATGTAAATAATCACTACTTTTATCATCGTAAAACACACTTGATTCAAAGTGGACAGAAACTAAATAAAACTACCAAAAGCCGTCTTGGTTCATCTTTCCACTGTTCCACCAATCACCACTCTGGTCTGGTTGGAATAAACTCTTAATTCACCCATTTACATGTGGAGATATGCTGCTCTATACACTAACAGTAGTGATTATTTACATGGAGTCTGGTGGAGATAGCTGCTCTATACACACTAAAAGTAGTGATTTTTACATGGAGTCGGTGGAGATATGCTGCTCTATACATGCTAAAAGTAGTGATTATTTACATGGAGTCTGGTGGAGATATGCTGCTCTATACGCTAAAAGTAGTGATTATTTACATGGAGTCTGGTGGAGATATGCTGCTCTATACTGCTAAAATAGTGATTATTTACATGGAGTCTGGTGGAGATGGCTGCTCTATACATGCTAAAAGTAGTGATTATGTACATGGAGTCTGGTGGAGATATGCTGCTCTATACCCGCTAAAAGTAGTGATTATTTACATGGAGTCTGGTGGAGATATGCTGCTCTATACATGCTAAAAGTAGTGATTATTTACATGGAGTCTGGTGAGATTTGCTGCTCTATACACGCTAAAAGTAGTGATTATTTACATGGAGTCTGGTGGAGATATGCTGCTCTATGCACGCTAAAAGTAGTGATTATTTACATGGATCTGGTGGAGATATGCTGCTCTATACACGCTAAAAGTAGTGATTATTTACATGGAGTCTGTTGGAGATTTGCTGCTCTATACACGCTAAAAGTAGTGATTATTTACATGAGTCTGGTGGAGATATGCTGCTCTATGCACGCTAAATTGTGATTATTTACATGGAGTCTGGTGGAGATATGCTGCTCTATACACGCTAAAAGTAGTGATTATTTACTGGAGTCTGTTGGAGATAGCTGCTCTATACACGCTAAAGTAGTGATTATTTACATGGGTCTGGTGGAGATATGCTGCTCTATACACGCTAAAAGTAGTGATTATTTACATGGAGTCTGGGGGATATGCTGCTCTATACACGCTAAAAGTAGTGATTATTTACATGGAGTCTGGTGGGTTTGGTGATGGTGATTA
>NW_022605359.1:0-12533 GCF_008692095.1 Etheostoma spectabile
TCCCTGGTGGAGATATGCTGCTTCTATACACGCTAAAATTAGTGATTATTTACATGGAGTCTGGTGAGATATGCTGCTCTATACAAGCTAAAAGTAGTGATTATTTACATGGAGTCTGGTGGAGGATATGCGTGCTCTATACACGCTAAAAGTAGTGATTATTTACAATGGAGTCTGGTGGAGATATGCTGCTCTATACACGCTAAAAGTAGGATTATTTACATTGATCTGGTGGAGATATGCTGCTCTATACACGCTAAAAGTAGTGATTATTTACCTGGAGTCTGGTGGAGATATGCTGCTCTATACACGCTAAAAGTAGTGATTATTTACATGGAGTCTGGTGGAGATATGCTGCTCTATACACACTAAAGTAGTGATTATTTACATGGAGTCTGGTGAAGATATGCTGCTATATAAACGCTAGAAGTAGTGATTATTTTACATGGAGTCTGGTGGAGATATGCTCTCTATACACACTAAAGTAGTGATTATTAACATGAGTCTGGTGAGATATGCTGCTCTATACACGCTAAAAGTAGTGATTATTTACATGGAGTCTGGTGGAGATATGCTGCTCTATACAAGCTAAAAGTAGTGATTATTTACATGGAGTCTGGTGGAGATATGCTGCTCTATACACGCTAAAAGTAGTGATTATTTACATGGAGTCTGGTGGAGATATGCTGCTCTATACACGCTAAAAGTAGTGATTACTTACACAAGGTACAAATCAATTACATTTAAAACAAATGAGCTGAAAAACATCTTCTTTTCCCAGAGCTGTAGAAACTGCCCCCCCACCCCTGCCTACAATGTTGAAAGTAACTAGTAACTAAAGTAACTAGTAACTGAAGAAACTAGTAATCCAATCCAATCCACTTTATTTGTATAGCACATTTTACAAACACAAAGTTACCAAAGTGCTGCACAGAAAACTCAAACATACAAAACAATTAATGTAAAATATTATAAAAACAAAATAAGAAATCTGGTTTAAAAAGATAAAAAATAGATAAAATAAATAAATACTAAAAACAATAAAACAGTAAGAGCCATCAGAGGACCACACAACTCACATGGAGTTAAAGCCAAAGAATAAAATGTGTCCTTAAGACGAGACTTAAAACACTCAACTGTTGTGGCTGTTCGGACATGGGGGGGCAGAGCGTTCCAGAGTCCTAGTCCAGCCACAGAAAAGGCCCTGTCCCCCCGAGTTTTAAGTCTCTCTTTGGACCACAGCTGGAGCTGGCTCTCTGACCTCAGTGATCGCGCCGGCCTATAAATCTGGATGAGGTCAGAGATATATTTGGGGCCATTCCATTTCACAGCTTTAAAAAACAAACAATAAAATCTTAAAATCAATCCTAAAACGTACAGAAGCCAGTGCAATGAGGCAAGAATTGGACTTATATGCGCGCTTTTAGTTTTCCAGTTAAAAGACGTGCTGCAGAATTTTGGACTAACTGTAAGCGTGAAGTGCTTTGTGACTTATACCGATATAAAGTGCATTACAGTAGTCTAAACGAGAAGAAATAAAAGCATGTATAGCTTGTTCAAACTGTTAAAAGACAAAAACGGTTTAAACTTTGGCTAACAGACGAAGATGATTCAAACCAGATTTCCAACTGCATTTATTTGTTTTGTCAAGTTTAAAATCACTGTCTATTTTTAACCCCAAGTTAGTTACAACAGGATGCCAAAATCACTGAGGGGGCCCAAGTTTATCATAGAATTAGTGGGCCCAACTGCATGATCTCAGTTTTACCTCTCATTTAGTTTTAAAAGATTTTGGGCTAACCACGCTTTGACGTCATTTAAACCAGTTTAGTAGGGGTGTCAGGTAGCTGCCTCCTGCTTTTTTTTATTGGTATATAAATTTGACAATCATCAGCATAAAATGATAAGAATGCCATGCTTTTTAAAAACTATCCAAGTGGAAGGAGGTACAGTGCAAAAAGAATAGGACCAAGAATAGAGCCCTGTGGGACTCCACAGTTAAGAGGCACAGTTGATGAGGTAGAGTCCCCCATTTTAACGAAGAAGCATCTCCCTGAAAGATATGACTGAACCATTTGAAGGCAGTCCCCCTAACTCCCACACAGTTTTCCAAGCGAGATAGTAGAATTGTGTGGTCAACTGTGTCGAACAGCAGTGAGATCTAAAAGCACTAAATGGCTGAATCACCAGAATCCGTTATTAAAAACAGTCATTAAAAACCTTTAAAGTGCAGACTCAGTGCTATGAATGCTTTAAAACCTGACTGAAAAATATCTAAAGTGCCATGTGCCTCCAAAAAAAACTGTAGCTGCATAAAACACATTTTTTTCCAAGATTTTTGATAAAAAAGTAAGTTAAGTAGTATAAAGTACTAGTAACTAAAGTACTAGCACTAAGTAACTAATAACTAAAGGAACGAGTAACTAAAGTAACTAGTAACTAAAGTAACTACCTCAACATAAGGACTGAAGTACAGTACTGGAGTAAATGTACTCAGTCACATTCTGACGATCTAGACAATACCAATACCTTATTAGTGTTTCATCAATGTTTGACCGTATATATATATATATATATATATATATATATATATATATATATATATATATATATATAATCTGGGTAGACATAATAAAATAAATACCAGACCTTACTAGACAAAGTGGAGTTGTTCCAGTATTTCTACATCTACATTTTGAAGCAGTCCTGCATTTTGTCTGTTTGATGTCATGAAGCCAGGTGTCTCATCACCTGGCCAACACCTCACTGAGACCAGCCCTGGTCTTCAACCCCCCCCGCCCCCCCCCCGGGTAAATATTAATGACTTTCTCTTTTTAGAAACAACAACAGACAATGTTTATGCCTATATTCTTTATTTTTGAATGCTTAGTTGATTACATAGTAAAGGAAATAGATGAATAAGAACCCAAACATCAGTTTTAAGAATAAAGAAACCAGTTCATTAAACCAGTGACTATATGAATTATTAATAGTTATTAAGAAGTGTTATTACAGATGCATTCTCCTCTTGGATCACAGAAAGCTCTGATAAAATATACACTTTTAATTTGTAATTGGACATTTCACATAGAGATGAATCAATGCTAGAGATTAGAGATGAATCAATGATAGAGATTAGAGATGAATCAATGATAGAGATTAGAGATGACTCAATGATAGAGATTAGAGATGACTCAATGATAGAGATTAGAGATGAATCAATGATAGAGATTAGAGATAAATCAATGATAGAGATTAGAGATGAATCAATGCTAGAGATTAGAGATGAATCAATGATAGAGATTAGAGATGTAGAGGCTTCATGATGGAGCGTTAGGGTCACACAGAGACTGGATAATATTAATGGACAGAGCAGGTGTGATGTCACCCATCGGTTTGTGGAGATTTACTATGATTCGGCGAGTTTGCCGTTATGGGCTCAGCCATCCTGGTTGATGATGTCATGATTTTAGACGAGAGGGAGGAGTAAAGGAGAAGAGAGGGAGGGGTTAAGGAGAAGAGAGGGAGGAGTCAACCAGACCATAATTCATAAGATGATCATTCTGTGTTGCAAAAGACTAAAAACTAGCGATTGAGACCATAACGAGATCCTGCTCTGTCATTAATATTAATATTATATTATTATTAATATTAACAGTCTAGGGTTCCACGCTGTCCTTGGAGCACACAAAAGTAATGTGCTGCCACAAGCCCAGTCGTACCAGCCGGTTACTGTAGAGAGAGAGAGAGAAGAGAGAGAGAGAGAGAGAGAGAGAGAGTGTGTGAGAGAGAGAGACAGAGAGAGACACAGGAGAGAGAGAGAGAGAGAAGAGAGAGAGAGACGAGAGAGAGAGAAGAGAGAGACAAGAGTGAGACAGAGGAGAGAGAGAGAGAGAGGAGAGAGAGAGAGAGAAGAGAGAGAGAGAGACAGAGAGAGAGAGAGAGAGACAGAGAGTGAACATAGAGAGAGAGCGAGAGATAGAGAGAGGAGAGAGAGAGAGAGAGATAGAGAGAGAGAGAGAGAGAGAGAGGAGAGAGAGAGTTCACAACCAATAACTCACATTCAATGTCTAACTTTTATATTAAAGACTGCAACATACAACAGAATGTGTTTTACCTCCATAGTAAATCGCCAGACAGTTCTCCCCTGTATACCCGTTAGGGTCCCCCGCGTTGAAGTAGGTGAAGTCGAATTTGGATCCATCAGACCACAACCAGGTACCATCCTGGAGGAGACAGACTGGTTAAAGTCAAAGTGAAATCTAGAGTTCTTGCTGTTGTAATACTCACTCAGACCAGAACAGGGTCCTCCTTGTTCCCTACTACAACCTGAGAGGAGCATTCTCATCTAGAGCTCCGTATGATATCGGATTGAACACCTGTTTCCTGGTGAAAGTCCTGTGTTTTCTCCTTAACTTCTCCAGGACATGAACACCTGTTTCCTGGTGAAAGTCTTGTGTTTTAGCATCCCCCCCCCCCCCCCCCCCCCCCCCCCCCATGAGGAGCCACACACTCTTACATATCAGCAGTCAATGTGCTGCTGACAGTAATAAATACGTGGAATACAAACAGATTACAGAGTTTTAATTGTCACAGCTACAGTTAATGTACGAATGCTTAATGAGAACAGGCTGAGAGACCAGTGACATCACTTCTTGTGTGATGATGAAAGTCTCACCCTCACTGCGTCATGGCCTCCGATCCAGGAGAATGTGTTTGTAATGGACACTTGGTTAATGTAGTCTCTGATAAATTTATGTTCTTCAGCTGAGTGGATGGAAGCCAGATTCCCTCCAGCGGTCTGGCAGAAGGTCTAATGGAGACAACATCATCAGTTAAAACATTATTAACAGATCTTAGAGCAGTTATACAGTCAGAGGGGACATTTTAATACTTTTAATCACTGGTATCAGTGGTGGAAGAAGTATTCAGATCCTGTACTGCAGTAAAACTATTAATACAACACAGTAGAGTAAGTACATTTGTAGTACACTGAGTAGCATGAAGCATACATGAGTTGAAATAGATAGAAGTGCTGTACCTCTGCATCGATCCAGGTCTTTGACTGGATGTTGTAACTGAAACAGCGAGAGCCAAACTGAGTCCAATCAGGAGGACAGGGGGGGGCACCCTGTATGAACAAACACACCAGAACCAATCAGACTAGCTCCTCTGCAGAACTGTGGAGATAGAGCTGAAAATGACTGATTAGACTGATTTGAAATAGTTTGCATGGACATGGTACTGTCCAGATGTCTCGGTCTCATCTCGTTGGTGTTCTTGAGTTCTTTTGACAGCTGAGTTCAGAGGCTCTGATTGGTTGTAGGCCAACTGAGTGTGGAAGCATTTTTGGTTAAGACACGCCCCATAATCACAGCCCAGTAGAGCAGTATCAGACTCATGTTCTATCTACGTCACTGGGAAGGGAGGTGTTGTCCTCGGCATTGCTGGGTGGAGGGCCAGGAGGCTGGGACCAGTATGAACACCAACCAGGAAGCGCCGAAGTTTAAACCGTGGGAGCCTCCCACTTTAGAATCAACCAATCACAATAGCTAAGACATTATCATATATTGAGCTGTGACTTTTGAACTGCATTCCCTTTTACGGGGGAGACAGAGTAACAGCAAGCCGCTGACCGTGGCTTCTCAAACCGGAAGAATCCTTGGATACAAGTTTCTATTGTTATTATTGCAGCTTTAAAAAAACACCTTAAATGAGAAGAGTTGTTTGTCTTTACTGACTAACTGGACTGCGTTACGCCCCCCCCCCCCAATGAAGAAAATTAAAGAAATGACTTTCCTCTGAATTGCTAAAATCCTGAATACGGGCCTGCCTGCGCGTCTAAAAGTGATGCTAGGTCAGGTGTGTTGGCTCCTTTAGCGTCTAACCCAACGGTGTTTCACGTTGTGGAGCTCTGGGTCGGGACGTTTAACTGAAACGGGACACAAGAACGGGACAGTTGGGTTTCATAGATTGAGGGTTGGGTAACAAAATGGAAGTATTAGTAACATATCTCAGTCAGAGTTCATCAAGCATCATCATGAAAGAGAATCCTGAATCATGCTTCACTTGGCTGACGATGAGAGGAACTAAAGGAACCGGTTGGTAAAACAGGTTTACTCAGATTCTCTTTGGAGTCACTTGGTTTCATGAAGAAAAGCTCACTGTGCATGATGGGAAAGTCCCTAAGTCCATTGTTAGAAAAGACACACCAGCCCCTACATTTTAATGTTAAAGTTATGTACAAAGAGATAAAACTGTGGATGATATAGAAAGTTAAGAGAACTTTGATTCTGTCAGCTTGGTCCATTTCATCCAATACACACTAATGTAAAAATGTCAGAAGGACACTTCCTCTTAGTCTCAAAGAAAGCTTAATATTTTAAACAGTTTTAATGGGATTTGAAAGATGAATAATACCCTGAATGTCTAGAAGATGTGGAACATTTTAAAGTTTGAATGGAGTTTCTTGGTGAATGTAGGAATGAGAAGTTAGCAGTTGAAAATTAATGTATTTTTTAAAAAATTGTAACACTTTTTTTTCACTAGAATGTGGAAAACGTTCCTGAAATTGTTAAATATTTTGGTAATCATAAGAGTTATGAATATTCTGTATAGAAGCGGTAGCTCAGTCCGTAGGGAGTTATGTTGGGAATCGGAGGGTTGCTGGTTTAAGTCCCCATACGGATCAAAGTATGGTGGTGGAGTGGTGCCAGGTACTGAACATGTGTGTAATTCACAGACGGGCATATTGTTATTACACCTGTGTGTAATAACAGAGTGTAAACTGTAATTTCCCCTTGTGGGATTAGTATAGTATACGTTACATTAAATGTCCTAATTGAGCTGAACATGTGGATGCTTGAATAAAGTTTGTTTTGAAAAATGTGAAAGGTGTTAAGGTTTGAAAAAACTGAATGTAATATTCATAGTGAATATCTAAAACGTATATGCCTCCAGCAGTCTAAATAACTTTTTAGAATAATAGTTAGTCTTAGAAATGTCTGTAAACTAACAGTATGTCTGTCTATAGAATGGGATTCACAGTTCTGTTTATTAACATTTCAGTTTCATTATGGGACAATTATATGTGCTGACAAAACATTTTAATATAAATGGACTGTTCTAATATAGCGCTTTTCTAGTCTTAACAACAACTCAAAGTGCTGTGAGATAGTACAGGAACCAAGGACACGTTGTCATGGGACTGCAGGACCAGGGATTGAACCACCATTAGGTAATTGGTGTGAGACAATTAGCAAAGTGCATATTCTTTTGGATGTATAGTTCTTTAAATTGTTGTTTGTCTTGATCAGGTGTTACATATGTGAAATGTTAATTGGAGGATATCATTAATGCTAGCTAACAAAGGGATCTAGTTACAAAATTCTAAATTATTAACCAGCACTTGGATTAGTGATCATCAAAAGCATCAGAAATGAGTCAAAAATATTCCTAGAATATAAAAACACCATGCATCAAGAAAGGTCAAAGGGATGAATACAATTTGTTAAAGTGTCCAAAAAACCATTGTTTAATTAATTTAGAACAGATTTCTTCTCAGAAGTTTCCTAGCTGAGCAGCTTTTTATGAGTTAAATGACAGAAAATACTCTGTGTTTTTACTGTAGCTACACGCCCCATTTCCATTTTAATTCCAAGATAAAGTACTGCGTTGCCAGATCTTTGTTATTTTACAGATTTATTTCTTAAGAGTGAACTTACGTATGCAGCCAGCAGTCCGCTGGACAGACAGAGACACACAGAAATCAGAAAGACTGATGTCATCTGTGGAAAGACGGTAAAGAAAGTCAGCAAACTGCATGCTGGGAGATAATGTCAGACAATGATCATTAATGAGCCATTCGGCACATTAAAGTATTCTGCTAGTTATAAGTGTAATATATATTGTAGATATGGTTTCTATTTGATAGATTATCTTATAATGTGTAAAACAAAAAGTCTAATTATGAAAAACTCCAAGTTTTCTTAAAATATAAGATGTCCTGTGGATTAATACAGGATTAGTTATTGGAAATAGATGAAATTGTGATAATTACCTTAGCTGAGTGGTGACGGCTGAAACCGAGGAGAAGAACCAGCTGATGACTGACACTGAAAGAAGAATCTTTATATAGTTTATCACAGCGTCGGGGCATCTGAAATATGTAAACCTGTTTGAATCCCTAATTATTGTGTTTTTCATTAAAAGGAACGAGGAAACACTTCTTCCAGTAAGAGGTACTGCAACCAACATACTTGTACTTTACTTCCTTTTCATGGCACTTTATGCTTGTACTCCACCTCTCATCATATGACACTTAGTTACTTTTTACGTTAAAAAATGAGTATGTAGTAGTATGAATAATACACTAATCTACCCAGTGTTGGATCCGAACCAGTTAACCAGTACGTCCCCTAGGAGGACACAGGACGATGCCATGTGCTCAGGGACAAAGAGAACGAGGCCTCCATGCAAACTCTGCAGCCTCAAGGTCACACTTCAGAGTTATAAAAACTACAGAGTGTGTAGTTCCCACCTACAAGACGATGATTTCTCTGGTTGCCGTGAGCGACTCCAGCTCAATGCCAACAACAGAGCCAGCTTTCTTTACCAGCTTGTTCAGTCGCCCAGTGTCTCCCCCTTAATGCTGCCTCCCCCCTTCATGCTGCCCCCCCCTTAATGCTGCCTCCCCCCTTAATGCTGCCCCCCCAGCACACCACAGCATTGAACAGTGGCAATGACTGACTGGTAGATCATCCTGAGGAGCTTACTGCAGACGCTGAATGACCGCAGCCTCCTCAGGAAGTAGAGCCCACTCTGGCCTTTACGATACATCGCATCTGTATTGGCTGACCTGTCCAGTTTGTTGTCTACATGTACCCCCCCAGGTACTTATATCTGCTGACCACCTCCACAGTGACCCCTTCAATGGAGACTGGTGTCATGTGTGGTTTAGATCTCCTGAAATCCACCAGCAGCTCCTTGGTCTTTGCGGTGTTGTGCTGCAGATGGTTGAGCCTGCACCATCGCATCTTTGCATATCTGCAACAAAGTCTCTCCTGATAATATCAGAAACCACCACTGCATCCCAATGTTTCTACACTGAATGTTATTTTGACCTTGTGTCCTTATTGCTGTGAAAGTTCTGGATCACAAGACTTGTTGAATGTGTTGTATATGGTATTGTATATTCCATAACCTTACCCCCCCTCCAACCCACCGCGGGGACCAGTGTTGGTAGAGATTATAACAAAGGGAGCACGGGCCCCAAAATGGGTGCCCTTGGTTTTGAGTGTCTGTTGTGGGACTACTGTGTCACATACCTTTGTGCAGTGACTATATTAGTCATTGTGATGATTTTGGCAAAAAAACAAGGAAACTGAACTCACTTCATGGTTTTCCCCATGTCTGTGGAATGAGGTGTGAAGGCTCAGTAACAATGGTAAACGGAGAGCTCAACACACAGGGTGAAAAGAGGAGCTGCAGCAATCAGGTCAACTCTGTCTGGAGGTTGAAACTATAAGAGCAGTCGGACCAGTAGGGCAGGAACCAAAAACAATCAAACCCCCCCCACACCCGCACACACACACACACACACACACACACACACACACACACACACACACACACACGCACAAAAGAGAGCATTGTGCATTACACAATGTCAGAAACTTGGCAAGTCGGACAACCTCAAAGTACACCTAAAAGTAGTTATTGGGTTGTAGAGTCACTGACCCGTGGTGTAATCACGTTTTTTGTAATGAGTAATTTACCATTTTAAAATAATTTTGAACTTCCCAGCCTCATACTGGTCCCTCCCTCACTAACAGCCAATTACACTAACATTCGGGGAGACTGGGCTGGTTTTCTCCTGTTTAGTGTTAATCACCATCTAGTCTATTAACAACGTTTCATTACTGTTATTGGATGGGTGCCGCCTGAAATTCCTCCTGATGTCCCCTCTTTTCAGCCAGATGTTTGTTTTGTTTTGTGTTGAGGCTCTAACCTGCGGCTGATTTCTGAGGACTATGGTTGCCTGGTCCTCAGATCTCTGCAGGGTAAATCCAGACAGCTAGCTAGACTATCTGTCCAATCTGAGGACTATGGTTACCTGGTCCTCAGACCTCTGCAGGGTAAATCCAGACAGCTAGCTAGACTATCTGTCCAATCTGAGGACTATGGTTACCTGGTCCTCAGATCTCTGCAGGGTAAATCCAGACAGCTAGCTAGACTATCTGTCCAATCTGAGGACTATGGTTACCTGGTCCTCAGATCTCTGCAGGGTAAATCCAGACAGCTAGCTAGACTATCTGTCCAATCTGAGGACTATGGTTACCTGGTCCTCAGATCTCTGCAGGGTAAATCCAGACAGCTAGCTAGACTATCTGTCCAATCTGAGGACTATGGTTACCTGGTCCTCAGATCTCTGCAGGGTAAATCCAGACAGCTAGCTAGACTATCTGTCCAATCTGAGGACTATGGTTACCTGGTCCTCAGATCTCTGCAGGGTAAATCCAGACAGCTAGCTAGACCATCTGTCCAATCTGAGTCTCTGTTGACGACTAAAACTACTTCTGAATGTGCACATGTTCCACCAAAACAACTTCCTTCCTGAGACTATTTAGCAGCGGCACCGTGGCTCCGTCCGGAGCTTAGCCCCGCCCACAATGATTCTGATTGGTTTAAAGAAATTCTGATAAACCAGAGCAGGTTTCCTCCCATCCAGGAAGGATGTGTGGACAAGTCAGAGGTTTTATCAATAAACATTTAACCCTTGTTTTGTCTTCCCGTCGACCTGCAAATTTGTGGTTTTCTGGGTTGAAATTTCCACATTTTGTGTCCATATTTTTTCTACACTTTTCTCAACGTTTTTGTCACTTTTTTACTTATTTTTATTTATTATGTTTTTGTCAATTTTTAGTAAAATTTCTTTGTCACCTTTTCTGATTTTCTTCGGTCACTTTTTTAGCGTTAAAAAAATATTTTTTTGTGGATTTTTTCTAACATTTGTCACTTTTTTCAACGTTCTTTTCTGATATAGAAAGTTTTTGTAAACCAGTCACATTTGACCCGAGGACAACACGAGGGTTAAGACTTACTATTATATATCAAAAATGAAAAGCTGAGACTTATCAGTTGCAGTTTTGGTGAACAATGAACAGTAAACTAAACATGAGTAATTAGCATCATTTGTATCGTTATGTACAAGAACATCTGCTGACTTTTACACTTCAGGCTTTTAGACAGAAAAATAAGCAGTTTTTATTGTAATGTATTCATGTATAGTATTTGTGGTATAGTATTTATTATCTAGTTTTTATGGGTATGATGGCGGGTGTGAGGACTCAAATTAAAATTTTTATGGATGAAATAAACTTGACTTGGGCCAACATCTACTCACAAGTGAAGATTATAAACTGTCAAACTGTTCATTATAACATAAAATTGTCAGTTTTTCATTTTAATTTTTCAGTTTTTAATTAATGCCCCAAGGCAATGAGCTGGCAGAATGTTTTCTAGCAAGAGTGTAACACAGAAATCAGAAAGACTGATGTCTATGATAAAGAATTACAATAATCCCCGAGCAGTGATAAAAGCATCGATGACAAAAGTATGATTATTTACATGGAGTCTGGTGGAGATATGCTGCTCTATACACACTAAAAGTAGTGATTATTTACAAGGATCTGTGGAGATATGCTGCTCTATACATGCTAAAGTAGTGATTATTTCATGGAGTCTGGTGGAGATATGCTGCTCTATACATGCTACAATAGTGATTATTTACATGGAGTCTGGTGGAGATATGCTGCTCTATACATGCTAAAAGTAGTGATTATTTACATGGAGTCTGGTGGAGATATGCGCTCTGTACACGCTAAAAGTAGTGATTATTTACATGGAGTCTTGGTGGAGATATGCTGCTCTATACACGCTTAAAAGTAGTGATTATTTACATGGAGTCTGGTGGAGATATGCTGCTCTATACATGCTAAAAGTAGTGATATGTTACATGAGTCTGGTGGAGATATGCTGCCTATACATGCTAAAGTAGTGATTATTTACCATGGAGTCTGGTGAGATATGCTGCTCTGTACACGCTAAAAGTATGGATTATTTACATGGAGTCTGGTGGAGATATGCTGCTCTATACATGCTAAAAGTAGTGATTATTTACATGGAGTCTTGTGGAGATATGCTGCCTATACATGCTAAAGTATTGTTATTTACATGGAGTCTGGTGGAGATATGCTGCTCTATACATGCTAAAAGTAGTGATTATTTACATGTAGTCTGGTGGAGATATGCTGCTCTATACATGCTAAAAGTGTGATTATTTACATGGAGTCTGTTGAGATATGCTGCTCTGTACACGCTAAAGTAGGATTATTTACATGGAGTCCTGGTGTGATATGCTGCTCTATACACGCTAAAAGTAGTGATTATTTACATGGAGTCTGGTGAGCCATATGCTGCTCTATACATGCTAAAAGTAGTGATTATTTACATGGAGTCTGGTGGAGATATGC
>NW_022605360.1:0-13706 GCF_008692095.1 Etheostoma spectabile
TTTATCTGATCATATTGGAATATATTTGTTAGTTTTCAGTAGGTTCAATTAGGTTCACTAGACTATATGCGTCATTTAAAATTTTTCAATGAACATTCGAACAGTCCGGCCCTCGGCTTGTAGCTAAATTTTTATTTGGCCCTCCGTCCATTTGACTTTGACACCCCTGGTCTAGAGAAACATACACACACCTGTTTCTTTCTGTGGATGAACACCCACACAGGTGTTTCCAGTTAATCTGGCTGATTAGACCACACCCCAGGACTCTGTGGGTGTCCTTTTGGTGCGTTCGTGCCACCTGGAATCTCAGGGACGCCCCCATCAAACATTGTTTTTCTGACTGCCAGCAAATGTCTAATAAGGGAGAACTCCTAGTCTCTCGGGAAACTTCCGGATTGGTACAAAGGGGCTTATAGGGATGTGAGATAGGGAGTTGAACAGAGTGTTCCTCTTTTCTGTCATATTGGCGTTTGGCATAACAACTTGTTGCATTACTGCCACTAACTGTTGGGCTAGCCTAGAGCAGGGGTTCCCAACTTCAGCCCGCGACCCCCAAAGTAACGGTGCAAGTGACTCGCGACCCCCCCCCCCCCCCCCCCACTATAAACATTGCGCGCAACCGCGCACGCACTACAGGGCCATCAAACATGAGCATATTGACGACACCCAAATAACACAACAGCCTGACATTATTCTACAGTAATTTACTCATTACTTTAATTTGAACTAATCTCACCTAATGAGTGGATGTGCAGTATGTTTGGAGCACAGCACGTTAAAAAGCTCTATATTTTAATGTAAATAGTTTTTATATACATTACACACTAGGCCCAAAAAATAAAATCCCTTTTACCTATTTTCGGCCATACAGTATTCGGTATTTCGTGGTGTTGGTTTTAATCGGTCTGGAGTAACAACTGTGGCATCAGTGGGGTGAAGGTAAAGCCGGGTTGGTAACGCAGGCTACCACCATGATTACGGCGTGGATGGACTCCGTTCTGGACCAGAAGGCAGCGCCGGGCGCTCGCTCTGTGAAGGAGCGGTACACGGAGCTAGATGGCCGTGGCTGCCTACGTGTTTATACAACTTTATACATCCTCAAACTGCTGGAATAACACACATCCTCTCCAAGGAGGGCACCAGCAGGGACATTGTCGGGAGGAAGTTCAGGCAGAACTGGCAGAGGAGCTGAGACACGAGTTTAGAGGAGGAAGGGAGCGGGGCGCGGTCCGAGCAGTGGGGGGGGGGGGGCGGGTCCGAGGAGCAATGCGCACCACAGCAGACACCAACACGGAGGCAGTGACAGGTTAGGTTAGTTATAAATGTTCAAAGAAATACTTTTTAGGTGTTATTTGCATGTTTACATACCATATTTTTCAGATGTGAATGGAATAATACGTTTTACTATGCCATGATGAGTTATTGAAGCACCTGGGCAACTCAAGTGTTTTATCATGACAGATTATAGAGTTTAGAATCTTGCGGTCAAAGGACCGCGGTTCCAGTACTTTTTGGAATCCCGGCAGTTGTAGTGTTAATGTTTGAGACGCTACTCTCGGAAAGAAGAAAATCAAAACAGCTGTTCCCTTTTATTTAGTTGCTTGGTTTATTTTAAATTTAGCCACTAGTTTTATCTTGTGTTAAAATCATGGCTACATGCTATTTCTAATCGTTTTTAAATTTTTATTTTATTTCTGGAATCAACTCGCGACCCCCCCTCTCTGGCTCGCGACCCCCCTGGGGCCCCGACCCCCCACTTTGGAATCACTGCCTTAGACCACTCTGCCACACTACCTGTAAGTGTCAGCTCTCCACATCGTGACAAACACAGGCACCGTAACTAATGATATGCTTGTTAATGTTATTGGAAAAAAACCTTTGCAAGGAAAAAGCCAATACTTTATTAAAAAACGGCCAATACTTTATTAAGAACCAAACCAACCAAACGGAAACGTTGTGTGAAGGTATGCAACCGCAGGGGAACGTTACAGTTGGTTGGTTCTCTTAACGTTTAGGGAACGTTATAACAAGGAGGGAATGTTCCCTAAACGTTAGTTTTTGGGTTTGGTTCGAACTAACCTTTAGAGAACCAAAAACTAACGTTCTCTAAACGTTCTGTGTTAGTGGGGTACTTATCGCTGTCAAAAGGTATGGTGTTATGTTTGACAATGATACTCAATACAGGAAACGACAATGCATAATATTTTTTTTTATTCTCAAGTTTGTCTTTTGTCGTTAATGGCCACAATTGAACATTTCCTTTCTGCCTTTGACCGACATATTTCGGCTTGTTTTTTTCCAGCGCCTGAGTATGAACAGCAGAGCAGAGTGGCGCAGCGGAAGCGTGCTGGGCCCATACCCAGAGGTCCATGGATCGAAACCATCCTCTGCTAGTTCCTATACTTGTACCAGCAGTAAATTCTTTCCAGTCTGATGTTTAAAAAGCATATGTTGCTGCAAGTGTCTGAAGTGAAATGTCTCCACCGCCTGAAGAGTAACTTAATAGTTTGTCAAGTTCACTTCATCCATAAAATAGAAACTACAGTGCTCATACCTGCTGTTACACCCATTAAAACTGGAGCATTAAACTAAAACATCACACTACAGTTAATAAATACTGTAAATAGAAACACGTATAGGTTTAAAGTGCTTGTTGTGCTGTCTACCAGTCAGATTACCACAGGAGGTAATATCTGTTGCAGCTCTTTTAAAAGACTCTACCATAATACCTGCTGGAGATGCCAGGTCCTCATACATGTAAAGCATGCGCTCTACCACTGAGCTACATCCCCTGAAGATTTTCAGAGTTTTTTTACTTTTTTCTGAGATAGACTTAGACTTATCTTAATTAATCCTTTGGGAAGACTCCCGCAAGGAAATTGAAATATCCACTGAATAAAAGAAGAAACCTGGGTAAAACATGTAATGTTAATGTTGTATATGGCTTCAAAACCTGTAAATACAACTGAGGTGGCTGGAAATCAACATGGGCAAAATACTTGCACTGCTATGATATAAATCCCAGTCAAAAAGTACCACATCTGTTGCCTTTCTGCTGGACATACAACGTTCACTGCAAATCTTGGCATTGAGACTGAAAATAAATGCTAAGAGATACATTGGTGGAGCCAGACAGACATGAGATAATAAAATTTCATTGTTGAAGGCATTTCTGCAATTTCTTATATTGCAATGAGTCATTAATTTGCTACCACCATTAAAGAACACCTTATTGTCAGCAGGATTCAAACCAACATTGTTCATGAAGTCACATCTGCAATTTGTCATTGGTTTTTCTACCACTCTTAAAGAACGCCTCTCATTGTCGGCAGGATTCGAACCTGCGCGGGAGACCCCAATGGATTTCTAGTCCATCGCCTTAACCACTCGGCCACGACAACCTTAAATATATCAATGATAAGCAATGTATACAAGCAAATATGTGTCTAATAGTGCATTATTGCTTCCATAGAGTATATAGGCATTTTTGTCCCCTCTGGCCTTCCATACAAGGGGTGACTTATCTCCCATATATGGGCATGTACTTCCTGAAACATAGACGGAGAGAAAGGGCAGACGCGGAGGAGCGAGTCAGCGGCAGAATGAGCCAAAACGTTTTGAATTATGGACATAAAGTTGATCAATCTTGGATATAGCAGTATGGATTTAAAGCCCAAAGAAGCTGAAGTTCCAGGCTGGATAGAAACTCCCCTGGAGAGGCTAGAAAGACAGGGAAAAGACCTCCGTAAACCTGAATGTCAGGATGTAAACGAAACCGAAAGTGAGTAAATCGTTTGTATGGTTCAAAAGTTATTAACTATGAATCAGAGGTACTTTTTTTACTCGTGGGCGAGTGTCTCGGGCTCAGAGGGTTAACCAAAAACAAGTCCAGAAACTAACTCTTTCAAACTGTTACACCTGTATCTGTCAAGTCCTGACCATTCCCGACGGGGTTGAACCCGGGCCACGGCGGTGAGAGCCCGAATCCTAGCCACTAGACCATCATCAGGAGTCACATCTATCCAATTCATCTTTGTAGATGTGAGTTTCCTTGTGCAAATGTGAAAAGTGACGTGTAAAAAAAAAGCTTTACAAATTTTGGGAAGAACCCACGAAGATTTAAGAAGGAAAATCAGAGGGAGAAGACAAGGACAGATCGTGGCAGAAGACGGGGACAGATCAGAGGAGAAGATGGCGACAGATCATAGGGAAAAGACGGGACAGATCAAAGGGAAAGACGGGGACATATCAGAGGGAGAAGACAGGGACAGATCCGTGGGAGAAAGACGGGGACATATCAGAGGGAAAAGACGGGGACATATCAGAGGGAGAAGGCAGGGACATATAAGTGAGAGAAAACGGGGACAGATCTGTGGGAGAAGACGTGGACATATCAGAGGGAAAAAACGGGGACATATCAGAGGGAGAAGACGGGGACAGATCAGAGGGAGAAGACAGGGACAGATCAGAGGGAGGAGACAGGGACAGATCAGAGGGAGAATACGGGGACAGATCAAAGGACCAACACATGGAGACTTTGATTCCTAGTAATTAAACTGAAATAATAAATCTGTCTGCCAGGAGAAGATGGGGACAGATCCGTCTGGGGAAGACGGGGACAGATCAGAGGACCAACCCAAAATCACGAAGACAGAGACAGATCCTTTTATTCGTCCTTATTTCTTGTTGGGGAACAGAAGAACTCAGTTTTGTTTTTATTTGTTCTGTTTGCATCTGTTTTCAAACCCGAGCACCTTATTTAAGTTTTGTTGCATAATGTTTTATTTTGAAAGAGTGTAAAACAACTTCCTAATAAAACAGGTGAACTATCTGAGGTTTATTCATAAAGTGTGTGTTCGTGTGCGTGTGCTTGTGTGTGTGTGTGTGTGTGTGTCAAAAAAAACAATGATTCAGTTTGAAATATATTTTCATCCACAAATTAATTTTAGTCTTCAAAGCCTCGTAGTAACTCATAGTATAGTACGTCAAATATTCATAAAAAGTCATAGTATAGTATGTCAAAAAAAGTCATAAAAAGTCATAGTTTCACTGTCGAAATTCATAAAGTCATAGTATAGTATAAAACAAAATATTCATAATGTAATAAAAAGTCAGAGTATAGTATGTAAAAAATCATAAAAAGTCGTAGTATAACATGTCAAAAATTCATAAACGTCGTAGTTTAGTATGACAAAAATTCATAATATGTCATTAAAAGTCAGAGTTTACTATAACAAACAAAAATATAAAAAGTCATATTAGAGTATGTCAAAATATTTATAAAAAGTCGTAGTTTAGGATAGTATGTCAACAAAAACATGAAAAGTCGTAGTATAGTATGTCGAAATATTCCTAAAAAGTCGTAGTATAGTATGTCGTAACAAGTCCAGATTTATAGTTCTTGTTGTAAAGCAAGAATCCCGCTACCTCTCGCATGCTAAGCAAGCACTCTACCATTTGAGCTAATTCCCTTTTCAATCCAAGTCATAGTATGTTGAGAATTCATAGTAGAGTATGTCAAAATTCATAAAAAGTCATGAAAGTCATAGTATAGTATGTCAAAATTCATAAAAAGTCATAGTATAGTATGTCGAAAAATTTCATAAAAAGTCATAGGATAGTATGTCGACAGAAACATAAAAAGTCATAGTCACTTCCTTAAAGTATTTCAAAATATTCCTAAAAAGTCGTAGTGTAGTATGTCGTAACAAGTCCAAATTTATAGTTCTTGTTGTAAAACAAGGAGAATCTAAAGTCCTCTGGAGAATTCCCACCTTTTCAGAAAGTGTCATAATGTTGTGAAAATTCATAAAAGTCATAGTATAGTATGTCTACAATATGTTCAACTTAGTCTAAATATGGAGCTCCTTCAAGTTAACATGAAGTACATGCCACCACCAACATACTGTTTTCAGTCAAACAGCCAAGAATTTTACCCGTTAGCCTAGATCTGGAAAGTGTAGAGGTGATTTTTTTATTCCACCAGTACTCCGGCTTAAATCCAGGTTCCACCGGGACTTGAACTCGGATCACTGGATTCAAAGTCCAGAGTGCTTACCATTACACACCATGGACCACTGTTTTGAAAGGCAACATTGATTTGCCGGGCAGCTTCTTCCATAATATTAACACTTATGCTATTGAAGGCACACAAAAATTACTGGTTAACTTAAGTCATTTAGTAAACTAAGCATTACATTTGATGTATCAGTCAGGATGGCCAATCGGTCCAAGGCGCTGTGTTCAGATTGCAGTCTCCGTTGGAGGCGTGGGTTCAAATCCCACTTCTGACAACTTGTTTTCATCTGGAACTAATGTCTGAGACATGAAATTGGTAATAAAGAACTTAGCAGTTCTTTGTATTTAGAGGACCTGAAGTTGGGAAAGAAACACAATTGCAAGTAAAGTGTTTTTGTGAGCATCTTTATTGTCAACACATGTAAAGTTCCCATGTGTTTGTACACAGTAGACATATCTACTGCTGCATTCACTGTCTGTGGCAAGTCCTTTGAAACCTGTTCTTGACTTGCTTTTTCCCACATCCTCTGAATGCTTAGCTAACTAAATGACTTAAGTTGGCCTGTAATTTTTGCTTTTAATCTGCGTTGTGATGTTGTTTGCCTTTAAGATCATACATGTGGATATTATGAAAGAAACTGCCAAGCAAACCCTTGCAAAACTTTTAAAGGTTCTATGGTGTAATGGTTAGCACTCTGGGCTCTGAATCTAGTGATCTGAGTTCAAATCTCAGTGGAACCTGGTTTTAAGTTTGTATATATGCATTAGCTTAAGGTAGTGTAATGTCTTGTTTGTGTGTAGTATCTTTAAAGAGATTTGTGGTGTAGTATGGAACCATTGTCCTGTCTTTTATTATTATGAACTTATTGCCGCCTGTCTTGGCAGGACCCCTGGAAGAGAGATACTGTAGCTCAATGGGATTGTTCCTGGTTAAATAAAGGTTACATAAAAAAAATTAATCTGTAATCTGTCCAAACATTCCTCTCTTCCTCACCGACATACTGGGTCGGCCATGTTTAATTGGATGCTCTCCAGTTATTGTTGTTTGGTAGATTACATTATATTTTCCTACTTTGGGGACTTTTCATTTTATATTCTTTGTCTGATATTTTCTATTCCCTGTTTGTATTTTCTGTGACTGCATGTGGTTTTAAATCTGTTGGAGTTTCTTCAGACTAAAGCAAAGACACTGATGATGTCATCCAAAAGACACATAAAGGACAGCAACCTGTTTCCAGAGGACACTAAAGAATGACGGAGCAGCAGGAAACAGAGCAGCTCAAATAGCAAACAGCTGATTTATTCATCTGACTCGTAGAATAACGCCAATGTTTGACTTGTTTTAAATGTCTGGGAATGTGGAACAGCTCCATGCTGACTACCTGAAAAAAAAATAAAAGGCCACATGCTGATTATTGGGGACTTGATTTGATGGATTTATTCTTCCTGTTGTGTCTCTGTTTAAACTCCTAATTTAAAGGTAAAGTCAGCGTCCACTAAAGGTTGTGTTGTTGCTGCTGACAGACTCAGATCATTATTCTAAGTGTGTGCCAACATTATGGGATGGATCCCTACAGAGATAGACCTTTTAGAGAGGAACAACCTTTTATTTAGATCTTTTAGTTTCCAGTTTTTTTAGATTGTAGGAACAGTGGAAAGATGAACCAAAACGTCTTTCATATATATATTTCTTTTTCTATTGACTATAGTTGTGTTTGTTATTAACAGAAATCAACCTGTCAACATTTCTATTGTCATACAGTTCTGATGTTAAGTTTTTTACCGCCCGGGTTCAACCCCGGTATGGGAGTTGGTATTTAGATGGTGAAGGTCTAAGAAAGATCTGTACAATCATTGTCAACGTATGTTGTTACGTATGTACCCCATGCCCTGATATTCATGTCTGAAAAAATGTCTCATATAGACACGATATATAAACAATAACTAGACATGTGGTGGTGAAAATCCTGACTGCCAGAATGGACTTCTTGCTGTGTTTTATCAACAAGTGATGTATGTTATGATGTGCCCTGTTCCTGGCTATCTGTGGATGCATTCATAAAATCCCAGTTATTATTCAACTGTCAGTCCCATATGGTCTAGCAGTCTGGATTCTGCCTAAATAACCTTCACTCACATTCTTAAGGAGTCCTCTGGAGACTACAATTGGTAGATCGGAGAAAGCTTTCAGTAGTTTGATTTTACATTTTTGGCTTAAGTGGTGCCCAAAAGTTCTTTTGGTCCTGCCCCTAAAGACTTCTAATAGTAAGGAAACCCTGGACCAATGGCAGATAACATGGAGTTAGAGCAGGTTGTTTGCTGGGAGAAACTGCATTGGCAACATTCAGATGACGTAGAGAAGGACAATTTTTATTCATGCAGGACTAGAGTTCGTCTTTGCCAGCTGAAATTCTCATACCGGGGGTTGAACCCACAACTTAACAACTTGTGGAACCGACCTTGAGTTGCTTAAAGATGGAGCTCCCGCTCATAAAACATCAGATAGGCGCAGTCTCTTTGGCGCAATAGGTCAGCGCAGTCGGCTGTTAACCGAAAGGATGGTGGTTCAAGTCCACCCAGGGACGTTTGTTGCTTAAATATCCTGGAGTGAGCCATCTCTGGGATTTATACTTCTGCAGAAGACCACAGAGCAGCCCAAAGATAACTTGCAGAGGCTACGGCGAGAGACCGCACCTACACAAGTGGCCTTATGTCTATCAGAAGGTGCAGTTCTGCAAACCATGTACATATTTATGTTTGCAGCCATTGTTATGCAGGTCACTTGATGTAATTCATGCAAATACATAAGGCCCAACCCACAGTTTTGTGATACGTGGCGTGCAACTGTATGTCAATGATCAAGCTTGTTGCTGTGACCGAGAACCACCATCATGACTGATACATCATCAGTCAGCTATTGCACCCCCACTGCTGCTTGATGTGGACTGTGGCTGCTGCATCAGTGAGGGGTCCAGCAAGCCAGACAAGGTTTGGGGGTGGCCAGACCTCCACATATGGATGGACATCTGGTACTTCATGCGAAGGCTGGCTGTCGGTGTACCACTTACGCTCATTCCCTCTACCCCACCTTCATGAGCTGTCTCTCTGCTGCATATTTGAGTGGGATGCAGAAGACCTCTCTCTGTTGCGGCGGGCAAAGACAGAGCAGCTCAGGCAGGAGGGTGTGCCAGCCATGACGATCGTGCGGTGGATGCAAAGATCACTAAGAAGGAGCTGAGCCAGTACTGTCTTAGGAGGACACGTGGTGACGAGGCCACCATCAGCCTCATTGAGAGGCTGATGCAGGAGCTGGGAGGGGGAAACGGGAGGGACCTCATGGGGGTGCCATTGCTGGACCAGGTGCGCATGGTGCACATCTGGCGTGTGCAGCAACACACCGTCAAGTGCATCCAGGACCTGCCTGGTGTGCAGCTTCATACAGAGACGGGCACTATCAAGAAGGGGGTTATTGTCCTGACCAAGTATTGCTGTGCCAGAGGGTCCACGTCTCTGGAATCATTTCATTGCCACCTGAACGGTTCATTCCATCTAAGTAGTATATGTTTCATGATTGTACTTTTGTTTTTGAATGGTAAATGGACATATTTTGAAGAAGAATTTTAGAACTGTGCTGGAATTTGCAATAAAAATCACGACCTTTCCCATTTTGACAAACTGTTTTGATCACTTGTGGTATGTTAATGAAGTCTGTGGTCTTGGACAGTTACCTTACAATCTAAACTGTATATCCTATTGCTCTGGAACAGTAGTTGGCAGTTAGAGGGGTAATGGCTCTTTAAAGTGAATATGCAAAAAGAATGTTCACATATTCAGCCCAGGTAAATGCTCGGCCCATATTCACACAGACCTAAACCTACTCACTTAATGCTGGTTACAATATTCTAAAATCAACAATGCCAGAGAAAAATGCAAAGAGTGATACCATTTTTTGATAAAGTATTTGCTTTTTTCAAAAAAGTAGTATTTTGTAACTAAAAGTTTAGTTCCATAACATAACAAGCATAGCGTTAGTTACTGTCCACAGTGTTTGTCACGATGTGGAAAGAATATATGTGTGGTATTGTGCCTAAGGCGCTGGATTTAGGCTCCAGTCTCTCTGGAGCGTGGGTTCAAATTAGGGCTGCACAATTAATCGAATTTTAATCGCGATCACGATTTGGACTTCCCACGATCAAATTTGCGTGATCAAGCGATTATTTTTTATAAAGCGTCATTTCATAGAACGCTCCGGGTTTTTTGCAAAGCCAATCTCCCGCTCCATAAAGCCGTCTGCTCATGAGCCAGTCAGAGTAGTTCACTGCACCCCGTGCAGCTAAGTTTCTAGATGTAGACAGTCACAGAGGATAGAGTAGCATGAGGAAATCTCAACAGATAGCAGTCGGTAATACGTCAGTCTCAAGGTTTACCAGTTTACCAGTAAACGCAACACTTTGTTCCATTTGTTGTTTTTCAGACAAAAGCAGTGACCAGTGCTAGTCAGCGTCTGTTAGCTGTTAGCTAGTAGCGTCTGTTAGCTGTTAGCTCTTCTAGGACGCACCGGTGCTAATGTCCTCGCATCCGCTGCAATGCTGTTTATATGGATATGGTTTAATTTTGCGTTACATGACCCATTTCGTCTGTAAAGCCGTGCCTGTGTCGGATCTTTCTACGCTCTCTCGTCCTACTCTCTCTCTTCTTACTCTCCGCGTTCCGCCACACAGCGGCCGCCGGTCCACACTTCTGATATATGTCTACAGTTTTAATTTTTCATTAACACAGCTGTATATTGTTAAGTATGAGGGGGCAAACTTGTTTTTGTACCAGTGTTTCCGCGGGTAACTGTTATCGCGGCCGCTACGGCAAAGAACACAGAAGTTTTTGAATGCAACTAACTTCAGTTGGTAGAGTAACAGCGTGAGACGGAGCTGCTGGACCGAAGCCTGGACCAGGACCAGAGATGTGACCCATGGCCAGAATATCATAGTTCATAAAAATGCAGCGCAGTGAAGATACAGACGTTTAATACACACGACGTGTGTATCCGCCGTTCGACCCGTTCATAATGAGTCAGCCGTCTCTCTGTGAGTAGCGTCCATCACACTCCCTCTCGCAGTTATAAATAGCCTATGTGACAATAAAATTTGTTTTGGTTAAAATCAACAAATAACCGTGAGAATAATCGCGATCAAAATTTTGATCAAAATAATCGCGATTATCATTTTGGCCATAATCGTGCAGCCCTAGTTCAAATCCTGCCACTTTTCAATGTTATTTAACTGGAAAGCAACCAATTTGATCACTTGGAGTTGTAGATGTTACGTTCAACATTGAACTCCTATGACAAACCTTGTGAAGTATCTAAAGTCATAAGAGCCGACTTGGTAGACTCCTTATTGACTCTGCTATTTATATCTGTACTGGCAATGCCCTGTTTTAAATGGCCACTTTGACGGGGCATATGTCGGCGTCAGGGTAGCGATACGTTACCTATACCATCCAAAGACTCAGACTGTAGTTATGTGTTAGATGCCCGTATATGTTTAACGTGTTCATATGTTTCGTTATTTTCCCAGTGTTTAAAATCTTCAGTTAACCTAGCCATTCTCCACTTCCCCACAGTAATCCTGTAGCTGTCTTGTGCGCACATTTTAAATTAACCCAGATTAGGAGCAAGCAAAATTGTAATAGAGCATGTAGGCTATTTTCATATTCTGCTTCAACTGCACGCAGCAGAAAAAACTGGGAAAAATATTAGGAACAAACGAGCAGGACATGACTTTCCTTGTTCATGGTCTAGGTTTATGATTTCTTGCTTAAAGTGCGATAGGTCATGGATGAGACTACTTTGCATAGAAATTGAGGCATGGATTGAATAATCTGGTTTTTTATTGAATGTGATGGAAAAGAGAGTGTCATCTGCGAGACAAATTGGTGTAGAGGTATGATTCTCGCTAGAAAGCTTATCTGAGTTGATTACAGTTACAAAATGTGCAAGTTCATTACAATCTGCTGTCATGTTTGATAGAAAAATTCAAGTTTGAATGTTGGTAAAATGTTTTGATTTAAAAGTAGTCTTTCGTCAATATAATCAGAAAGCTCAGTCTGGCAGTGGAGCCATAAAAACACTACATGCCAAACCACTACTTGACCATTGCCTTTTGCGTCACTGACTTATGAAGAAGGTGTAGAAAAGATGGCGCCGTTGTGTGTGGCTCGCCGTTTACCCTCTGCTGAGATTATTGTGTATTGTCCTGCTCCTACTACTAATCACTCAGAATGTGTCACCACTGCTGGTGTATGACCGCTGACCCTTTTAACTATAGGTAATTCAGCGGAGAAAATGCTGATCCACGGCTCTGATGAGCAGTCAAAGTCCCCACCGCCTTTCCTGGCGTCCATACCGGATTACCTACGGCGTCAACCTTGCTTGCTACCCCGCAAAAATAAAAATCACCGCAGGGGACGCGGTAAGAGAGGCGGAGTTCGTGTCAGGCTTGTGGCTTACCTGGCTTCACTTTCCTCATGCGATCCGGACCTTTCAGGTGTCGTTTTATACGGAGTTTGTGGGCTACGATCGGCGACGTACTTTGGCGTACAATTACCGGTGGCTCCGGCCTACTGCGGACCTGCCTGACTCCGGTGCCAGCCTCCCCGCTGCCGGAGCGTGAAGCTCTCTGTCCGCGGCTGTGTGCACAGGAATCTCCGCCCACTTAGTCGGGCTTCCAAACAGTCTGGAGGCGTTCAATTCGCATGGCACTGATCAACACCAGATCAGTCACAATAAGACTTTCATCCTCAGTGACTTTTTACTACCAATGCTCTGGACTTTTTCTGCTGACCGAAACCTGGCTAAAACCAGGTGAAAACAGCGCCTTCACGGAGCTCCTCCCCCCCGGCTGCTCTTTTTTCAACTCCCCGCGAGCTTCAGGCCGAGGTGGTGGATTGGCCACACTCTTCAAGGATGAGTACAGATGCAGATTACTACCTGTTTCCTGCTGTTCTAGCTTTGAGCTTCACGTTCGTGGCTGACCTGGATTCCCCTGTTTTTGTGTGCAATCATTTATCGCCCACCAAAACTCAATAGGGATTTTATCCGAGAGTTTTCTGAATTTCTGGCTGACGTTGTTCCAAAATATGACAAGCTCCTGATCTGTGGGACTTCAATATTCATGTTTGTTGCCCCTCAAACCCTTTGGCTAATGATTTTAAAACTCTGTTAAACTCTTTTGGTCTTAATCAATGTGTGAATAGGCCAACACATATTCTGGCCATACCTTGGATCTTATCATCTCTGTTGGACTTTCAGTTTCAGTCACTGACATTTTAGATTCCGGCATCTCAGATCACTTCCCATTATATTTGAGATCAGCGTTCCTCCACCGCCTAGTAAACCTGTGTCCTCAGTCTCCAGGCGTCACTGTATCACTCCCTCCTCAGCTGCTGAGTTTGCTTCAAAATTCGTTGGCTCTCAGTTTTATGCTACTAATGGTCTGGTTTTACCGCTTCCCCAGACAGCATTCTCTCAGCTTTCTATTTTACAAGTGTGGAAATCCTGGACTCTATTGCCCCTCATCGCTTAAATCTATCAAACCTAAAGCGGACCCCTGGCTAGACGACAACACGAGGGCCCTTAGGCAACGCTGCAGACAACTGAACGGAGGTGGAAGAAGGACAAATTACAAGTTTCT
>NW_022605361.1:0-46108 GCF_008692095.1 Etheostoma spectabile
GTGAAGGTAAAGCCCGGTTGGTAACGCAGCTACCACCATGATTACGGCGTGGATGGACTCCGTTCTGGACCAGAAGGCAGCGCGGGCGCTCGCTCTGTGGAAGGAGCGGTACACGGAGCTAGATGGCCGGTGGCTGCCTACGTGTTTATACAACTTTATACATCCTCAAACTGGCTGGAATAACACACATCCTCTCCAAGGAGGGCACCAGCAGGGACATTGTCGGGAGGAAGTTCAGGCAGAACTGGCAGAGGAGCTGAGACACGAGTTTAGAGGAGGAAGGGAGCGGGGCGCGGTCCGAGCAGTGGGGGGGGGGGGGCGCGGTCCGAGGAGCAATGCGCACCACAGCAGACACCAACACGGAGGCAGTGACAGGTTAGGTTAGTTATAAATGTTCAAAAAATACTTTTAGGTGTTATTTGCATGTTTACATACCATATTTTTCAGATGTGAATGGAATAATACGTTTTACTATGCCATGATATGAGTTATTGAAGCACCTGGGCAACTCAAGTGTATTTATCATGACAGATTATAGAGTTTAGAATCTTGCGGTCAAAATGACCGCGGTTCCAGTACTTTTTGAATCCCGGCAGTTGTAGTGTTAATGTTGGAGACGCTACTCGGAAAGAAGAAAATCAAAACAGCTGTTCCCTTTTTATTTAGTTGCTTGGTTTTATTTTAAATTTAGCCACTAGTTTTATCTTGTGTTAAAATCATGGCTAACATGCTATTTCTAATCGTTTTAAATTTTTATTTATTTCTGGAAATCAACTCGCGACCCCCCCTCTCTGGCTCGCGACCCCCCTGGGGCCCCGACCCCCACTTTGGAATCACTGCCTTAGACCACTCTGCCACACTACCTGTAAGTGTCAGCTCTCCACATCGTGACAAACACAGGCACCGTAACTAATGATATGCTTGTTAATGTTATTGGAAAAAAAAACCTTTGCAAGGAAAAAGCCAATACTTTATTAAAAAACGGCCAATACTTTATTAAGAACCAAAACCAACCAAACGGAAACGTTGTGTGAAGGTATGCAACCGCAGGGGAACGTTACAGTTGGTTGGTTCTCTTAACGTTTAGGGAACGTTATAACAAGGAGGGAATGTTCCCTAAACGTTAGTTTTTGGTTTGGTTCGAACTAACCTTTAGAGAACCAAAAACTAACGTTCTCTAAACGTTCTGTGTTAGTGGGGTACTTATCGCTGTCAAAAGGTATGGTGTTATGTTTGACAATGATACTCAATACAGGAAACATGACAATGCATAATATTTTTTTTTATTCTTCAAGTTTGTCTTTTTGTCGTTAATGGCCACAAGTGAACAGTTCCTTTCTGCCTTTGACCGACATATTTCGGCTTGTTTTTCCAGCGCCTGAGTATGAACAGCAGAGCAGAGTGGCGCAGCGGAAGCGTGCTGGGCCCATAACCCAGAGGTTCCTATACTTTGTACCAGCAGTAAATATCTTTCCAGTCTGATGTTTAACAAAGCATATGTTGCTGCAAGTGTCTGAAGTGAAATGTCTCCACCGCCTGAAGAGTAAACTTAATAGTTTGTCAAGTTCACTTCATCCATAAAAATAGAAACTACAGTGCTCATACCTGCTGTTACACCCATTAAAACTGGAGCATTAAACAATAAATACATCACACTACAGTTAATAAATACTGTAAATAGAAACACGTATAGGTTTAAAGTGCTTGTTGTGCTGTCTACCAGTCAGATTACCACAGGAGGTAATATCTGTTGCAGCTCTTTTAAAGACTCTACCATAATACCTGCTGGAGATGCCAGGTCCTCATACATGTAAAGCATGCGCTCTACCACTGAGCTACATCCCCTGAAGATTTTCAGAGTTTTTTTACTTTTTTCTGAGATAGACTTAGACTTATCTTTATTAATCCTTTTGGGAAGACTCCCGCAAGGAAATTGAAATATCACTGAATAAAAGAAGAAACCTGGGTAAAACATGTAATGTTAATGTTGTATATGGCTTCAAAACCTGTAAATACAACTGAGGTGGCTGGAAATCAAACATGGGCAAAATACTTGCACTGCTATGATATAAATCCCAGTCAAAAAGTACCACATCTGTTGCCTTTCTGCTGGACAATACAACGTTCACTGCAAATCTTGGCATTGAGACTGAAAATAAATGCTAAGAGATACATTGGTGGAGCCAGACAGACATGAGATAATAAAATTTCATTGTTGAAGGCATTTCTGCAATTTCTTATATTGCAATGAGTCATTAATTTGCTACCACCATTAAAGAACACCTTATTGTCAGCAGGATTCAAACCAACATTGTTCATGAAGTCACATCTGCAATTTGTCATTGGTTTTTCTACCACTCTTAAAGAACGCCTCTCATTGTCGGCAGGATTCGAACCTGCGCGGGGAGACCCCAATGGATTTCTAGTCCATCGCCTTAACCACTCGGCCACGACAACCTTAAATATAATCAATGATAAGCAATGTTATACAAGCAAATATGTGTCTAAATAGTGCATTATTTGGCCTTCCATAGAGTATATAGGCATTTTTGTCCCCTCTGGCCTTCCATACAAGAGGGGTGACTTTATCTCCCATATATGGGCATGTACTTCCTGAAACAATAGACGGGAGAGAAAGGGCAGACGCGGAGGAGCGAGTCAGCGGCAGAAATGAGCCAAAACGTTTTGAATTATGGACATAAAGTTGATCAATCTTGGATATAGCAGTATGGATTTAAAGCCCAAAGAAGCTGAAGTTCCAGGCTGGATAGAAACTCCCCTGGAGAGGCTAGAAAGACAGGGAAAAGACCTCCGTAAACCTGAAAATGTCAGGATGTAAACGAAACCGAAAGTGAGTAAATCGTTTGTATGGTTCAAAAGTTATTAAACTATGAATCAGAGGTACTTTTTTACTCGTGCGAGTGTCTCGGGCTCAGAGGGTTAACCAAAAACAAGTCCAGAAACTTACTCTTTCAACTGTTACACCTGTATCTGTCAAGTCCTGACCATTCCCGACGACCGGAATTGAACCCGGGCCACGGCGGTGAGAGCGCCGAATCCTAGCCACTAGACCATCAGGGAGTCACATCTATCCAATTCATCTTTGTAGATGTGAGTTTCCTTGTGCAAATGTGAAAAGTGACGTGTAAAAAAAAAAGCTTTACAAATTTTGGGAAGAACCCACGAAGATTTAAGAAGGAAAATCAGAGGGAGAAGACAAGGACAGATCGGTGGCAGAAGACGGGGACAGATCAGAGGGAGAAGATGGCGACAGATCATAGGGAAAAGACGGGGACAGATCAAAGGGAAAAGACGGGGACATATCAGAGGGAGAAGACAGGGACAGATCCGTGGGAGAAGACGGGGACATATCAGAGGGAAAAGACGGGGACATATCAGAGGGAGAAGGCAGGGACATATAAGTGAGAGAAAACGGGGACAGATCTGTGGGAGAAGACGTGGACATATCAGAGGGAAAAAACGGGGACATATCAGAGGGAGAAGACGGGGACAGATCAGAGGGAGAAGACAGGGACAGATCAGAGGGAGGAGACAGGGACAGATCAGAGGGAGAATACGGGGACAGATCAAAGGACCAACACATGGAGACTTTGATTCCTAGTAATTAAACTGAAATAATAAATCTGTCTGCCAGGAGAAGATGGGGACAGATCCGTCTGGGGAAGACGGGGACAGATCAGAGGACCAACCCAAAATCACGAAGACAGAGACAGATCCTTTTATTCGTCCTTATTTCTTGTTGGAGAACAGAAGAACTCAGTTTTGTTTTTATTTGTCTGTTTGCATCTGTTTTCAAACCCGAGCACCTTATTTAAGTTTTGTTGCATAATGTTTTATTTTGAAAGAGTGTAAAACAACTTCCTAATAAAACAGGTTGAACTATCTGAGGTTTATTCATAAAGTGTGTGTTCGTGTGCGTGTGCTTGTGTGTGTGTGTGTGTGTGTGTCAAAAAAAACAATGATTCAGTTTGAAATATATTTTCATCCACAAATTAATTTTAGTCTTCAAAGCCTCGTAGTAACTCATAGTATAGTACGTCAAAATATTCATAAAAAGTCATAGTATAGTATGTCAAAAAAAGTCATAAAAAGTCATAGTTTCACGTGTCGAAAATTCATAAAAGTCATAGTATAGTATAACAAAATATTCATAAAATGTAATAAAAAGTCAGAGTATAGTATGTAAAAAAATCATAAAAAGTCGTAGTATAACATGTCAAAAATTCATAAACGTCGTAGTTTAGTATGACAAAAATTCATAATATGTCATTAAAAGTCAGAGTTTACTATAACAAAAAAATAATAAAAAGTCATATTAGAGTATGTCAAAATATTTATAAAAAGTCGTAGTTTAGGATAGTATGTCAACAAAAACATGAAAAGTCGTAGTATAGTATGTCGAAATATTCCTAAAAAGTCGTAGTATAGTATGTCGTAACAAGTCCAGATTTATAGTTCTTGTTGTAAAGCAAGAATCCCGCTACCTCTCGCATGCTAAGCAAGCACTCTACCATTTGAGCTAATTCCCCTTTTCAATCCAAGTCATAGTATGTTGAGAAAATTCATAGTAGAGTATGTCAAAAATTCATAAAAAGTCATGAAAAGTCATAGTATAGTATGTCAAAAATTCATAAAAAGTCATAGTATAGTATGTCGAAAAATTTCATAAAAAGTCATAGGATAGTATGTCGACAGAAACATAAAAAGTCATAGTCACTTCCTTAAAAGTATTTCAAAATATTCCTAAAAAGTCGTAGTGTAGTATGTCGTAACAAGTCCAAATTTATAGTTCTTGTTGTAAAACAAGGAGAATCTAAAGTCCTCTGGAGAATTCCCACCTTTTCAGAAAGTGTCATAGTATGTTGAAAAATTCATAAAAGTCATAGTATAGTATGTCTACAATATGTTCAACTTAGTCTAAATATGGAGCTCCTTCAAGTTAACATGAAGTACATGCCACCACCAACATACTGTTTTCAGTCAAACAGCCAAGAATATTTTACCCGTTAGCCTAGATCTGGAAAGTGTAGAGGTTGATTTTTTTATTCCACCAGTACTCCGGCTTAAATCCAGGTTCCACCGGGACTTGAACTCGGATCACTGGATTCAAAGTCCAGAGTGCTTACCATTACACCATGGAACCACTGTTTTGAAAGGCAACATTGATTTGCCGGGCAGCTTCTTCCATAATATTAACACTTATGCTATTGAAGGCACACAAAAATTACTGGTTAACTTAAGTCATTTAGTAAACTAAGCATTACATTTGATGTATCAGTCAGGATGGCCAATCGGTCCAAGGCGCTGTGTTCAGATTGCAGTCTCCGTTGGAGGCGTGGGTTCAAATCCCACTTCTGACAACTAGTGTTTTCATCTGGAACTAATGTCTGAGACATGAAATTGGTAATAAAGAACTTAGCAGTTCTTTGTATTTAAGAGGACATGAAGTTGGGAAAGAAACACAATTGCAAGTAAAGTGTTTTGTGAGCATCTTTATTGTCAACACATGTAAAGTTCCCATGTGTTTGTACACAGTAGACATATCTACTGCTGCATTCACTGTCTGTGGCAAGTCCTTTGAAACCTGTTCTTGACTTGCTTTTTCCCACATCCTCTGAATGCTTAGCTAACTAAATGACTTAAGTTGGCCTGTAATTTTTGCTTTTTAATCTGCGTTGTGATTGTTGTTTGCCTTTAAGATCATACATGTGGATATTATGAAAGAAACTGCCAAGCAAACCCTTGCAAAACTTTTAAAGGTTCTATGGTGTAATGGTTAGCACTCTGGGCTCTGAATCTAGTGATCTGAGTTCAAATCTCAGTGGAACCTGGTTTTAAGTTTGTATATATGCATTAGCTTAAGGTAAGTGTAATGTCTTGTTTGTGTTGTAGTATCTTTAGAGATTTGTGGTGTAGTATGGAACCATTGTCCTGTCTTTTATGTATTATGAAACTTATTGCCGCCTGTCTTGGCAGGACTCCCTGGAAGAAGAGATACTGTAGCTCAATGGGATTGTTCCTGGTTAAATAAAGGTTACATAAAAAAAAAATTAATCTGTAATCTGTCCAAACATTCCTCTCTTCCTCACCGACATACTGGAGTCGGCCATGTTTAATTGGATGCTCTCCAGTTATTGTTGTTTGGTAGATTAACATTATATTTTCCTACTTTGGGGACTTTTCATTTTATATTCTTTGTCTGATATTTTCTATTCCCTGTTTGTATTTTCTGTGACTGCATGTGGTTTTAAATCTGTTGGAGTTTCTTCAGACTAAAGCAAAGACACTGATGATGTCATCCAAAAGACACATAAAGGACAGCAACCTGTTTCCAGAGGACACTAAAGAATGACGGAGCAGCAGGAAACAGAGCAGCTCAAATAGCAAACAGCTGATTTATTCATCTGACTCGTAGAATAACGCCAATGTTTGACTTGTTTTAAATGTCTGGGAATGTGGAACAGCTCCATGCTGACTACCTGAAATAAAACAAGGCCACATGCTGATTATTGGGGACTTGATTTGATGGATTTATTCTTCCTGTTGTGTCTCTGTTTAAACTCCTAATTTAAAGGTAAAGTCAGCGTCCACTAAAGGTTGTGTTGTTGCTGCTGACAGACTCAGATCATTATTCTAAGTGTGTGCCAACATTATGGGATGGATCCCTACAGAGATAGACCTTTTAGAGAGGAACAACCTTTTAATTTAGATCTTTTAGTTTCCAGTTTTTTAGATTGTAGGAACAGTGGAAAGATGAACCAAAACGTCTTTTCATATATATATTTTCTTTTTCTATTGACTATAGTTGTGTTTGTTATTAACAGAAATCAACCTGTCAACATTTCTATTTGTCATACAGTTCTGATGTTAAGTTTTTTACCGCCCGGGTTCAACTCCCGGTATGGGAGTTGGTATTTAGATGGTGAAGGTCTAAGAAAGATCTGTACAATCATTGTCAACGTATGTTGTTACGTATGTACCCCATGCCCTGATATTCATGTCTGAAAAAATGTCTCATATAGACACGATATATAAACAATAACTAGACATGTTGGTGGTGAAAATCCTGACTGCCAGAATGGACTTCTTGCTGTGTTTTATCAACAAGTGATGTATGTTATGATGTGCCCTGTTCCTGGCATATCTGTGGATGCATTCATAAAATCCCAGTTATTATTCAACTTGTCAGTCCCATATGGTCTAGCAGTCTGGATTCTGCCTAAATAACCTTCACTCACATTCTTAAGGAGTCCTCTGGAGACTACAATTGGTAGATCGGAGAAAGCTTTCAGTTAGTTTGATTTTACATTTATTTGGCTTAAGTGGTGCCCAAAAGTTCTTTTGGTCCTGCCCCTAAAGACTTCTAATAGTAAGGAAAACCCTGGACCAATGGCAGATAACATGGAGTTAGAGCAGGTTGTTTGCTGGGAGAAACTGCATTGGCAACATTCAGATGACGTAGAGAAGGACAATTTTTATTCATGCAGGACTAGAGTTCGTCTTTGCCAGCTGAAAATTCTCATACCGGGGGTTGAACCCACAACTTAACAACTTGTGGAACCGACCTTGAGTTGCTTAAAGATGGAGCTCCCGCTCATAAAACATCAGATAGGCGCAGTCTCTTTGGCGCAATAGGTCAGCGCAGTCGGCTGTTAACCGAAAGGATGGTGGTTCAAGTCCACCCAGGGACGTTTGTTGCTTAAATATCCTGGAGTGAGCCATCTCTGGGATTTATACTTCTGCAGAAGACCACAGAGCAGCCCAAAGATAACTTGCAGAGGCTACTGGCGAGAGACCGCACCTACACAAGTGGCCTTATGTCTATCAGAAGGTGCAGTTCTGCAAACCATGTACATATTTATGTTTGCAGCCATTGTTATGCAGGTCACTTGATGTAATTCATGCAAATACATAAGGCCCAACCCACAGTTTTGTGATACGTGGCGTGCAACTGTATGTCAATGATCAAGCTTGTTGCTGTGACCGAGAAACCACCATCAAAATGACTGATACATCATCAGTCAGCTATTGCACCCCCACTGCTGCTTGATGTGGACTGTGGCTGCTGCATCAGTGAGGGGTCCAGCAAGCTGCAGACAAGGTTTGGGGAGTGGCCAGACCTCCACATATGGATGGACATCTGGTACTTCATGCGAAGGCTGGCTGTCGGGTGTACCACTTACGCTCATTCCCTCTACCCCACCTTCATGAGCTGTCTCTCTGCTGCATATTTGAGTGGGATGCAGAAGACCTCTCTCTGTTGCGGCGGGCAAAGACAGAGCAGCTCAGGCAGGAGGGTGTGCCAGCCATGACTGATCGTGCGGTGGATGCAAAGATCACTAAGAAGGAGCTGAGCCAGTACTGTCTTAGGAGGACACGTGGTGACGAGGCCACCATCAGCCTCATTGAGAGGCTGATGCAGGAGCTGGGAGGGGGAAACGGGAGGGACCTCATGGGGGTGCCATTGCTGGACCAGGTGCGCATGGTGCACATCTGGCGTGTGCAGCAACCACACGTCAAGTGCATCCAGGACCTGCCTGGTGTGCAGCTTCATACAGAGACGGGCACTATCAAGAAGGGGGGTATTGTCCTGACCAAGTATTGCTGTGCCAGAGGGTCCACGTCTCTGGAATCATTTCATTGCCACCTGAACAGGTTCATTCCATCTAAGTAGTATATGTTTCATGATTGTACTTTTGTTTTTGAATGGTAAATGGACATATTTTGAAGAAGAATTTTAGAACTGTGCTGGAATTTGCAATAAAAATCACGACCTTTCCCATTTTGACAAACTGTTTTGATCACTTGTGGTATGTTAATGAAGTCTGTGGTCTTGGACAGTTACCTTACAATCTAAAACTGTATATCCTATTGGCTCTGGAACAGTAGTTGGCAGTTAGAGGGGTAATGGCTCTTTAAAGTGAATATGCAAAAGAATATGTTCACATATTCAGCCCAGGTAAATGCTCGGCCCATATTCACACAGACCTAAACCTACTCACTTAATGCTGGTTACAATATTCTAAAATCAACAATGCCAGAGAAAAATGACAAAGAGTGATACCATTTTTTGATAAAGTATTTGCTTTTTTCAAAAAAGTATTTTGTAACTAAAAGTTTAGTTCCAATAACATTAACAAGCATAGCGTTAGTTACTGTCCACGTGTTTGTCACGATGTGGAAAGAATATATGTGTAGGTATTGTGGCCTAAGGCGCTGGATTTAGGCTCCAGTCTCTCTGGAGGCGTGGGTTCAAATTAGGGCTGCACAATTAATCGAATTTTAATCGCGATCACGATTTGGACTTCCCACGATCAAATTTGCGTGATCAAGCGATTATTTTTTATAAAGCGTCATTTCATAGAACGCTCCGGGTTTTTTGCAAAGCCAATCTCCCGCTCCATAAAGCCGTCTGCTCATGAGCCAGTCAGAGTAGTTCACTGCACCCCGTGCAGCTAAGTTTCTAGATGTAGACAGTCACAGAGGATAGAGTAGCATGAGGAAATCTCAACAGATAGCAGTCGGTAATACGTCAGTCTCAAGGTTTACCAGTTTACCAGTAAACGCAACACTTTGTTCCATTTGTTGTTTTTCAGACAAAAGCAGTGACCAGTGCTAGTCAGCGTCTGTTAGCTGTTAGCTAGTAGCGTCTGTTAGCTGTTAGCTCTTCTAGGACGCACCGGTGCTAATGTCCTCGCATCCGCTGCAATGCTGTTTATATGGATATGGTTTAATTTTGCGTTACATGACCCATTTCGTCTGTAAAGCCGTGCCTGTGTCGGATCTTTCTACGCTCTCTCGTCCTACTCTCTCTCTTCTTACTCTCCGCGTTCCGCCACACAGCGGCCGCCGGTCCACACTTCTGATATATGTCTACAGTTTTAATTTTTCATTAACACAGCTGTATATTGTTAAGTATGAGGGGGCAAACTTGTTTTTGTACCAGTGTTTCCGCGGGTAACTGTTATCGCGGCCGCTACGGCAAAGAACACAGAAGTTTTTGAATGCAACTAACTTCAGTTGGTAGAGTAACAGCGTGAGACGGAGCTGCTGGACCGAAGCCTGGACCAGGACCAGAGATGTGACCCATGGCCAGAATATCATAGTTCATAAAAATGCAGCGCAGTGAAGATACAGACGTTTAATACACACGACGTGTGTATCCGCCGTTCGACCCGTTCATAATGAGTCAGCCGTCTCTCTGTGAGTAGCGTCCATCACACTCCCTCTCGCAGTTATAAATAGCCTATGTGACAATAAAATTTGTTTTGGTTAAAATCAACAAATAACCGTGAGAATAATCGCGATCAAAATTTTGATCAAAATAATCGCGATTATCATTTTGGCCATAATCGTGCAGCCCTAGTTCAAATCCTGCCACTTTTCAATGTTATTTAACTGGAAAGCAACCAATTTGATCACTTGGAGTTGTAGATGTTACGTTCAACATTGAACTCCTATGACAAACCTTGTGAAGTATCTAAAGTCATAAGAGCCGACTTGGTAGACTCCTTATTGACTCTGCTATTTATATCTGTACTGGCAATGCCCTGTTTTTAAATGGCCACTTTGACGGGGCATATGTCGGCCGTCAGGGTAGCGATACGTTACCTATACCATCCAAAGACTCAGACTGTAGTTATGTGTTAGATGCCCGTATATGTTTAACGTGTTCATATGTTTCGTTAATTTTCCCAGTGTTTAAAATCTTCAGTTAACCTAGCCATTCTCCACTTCCCCACAGTAATCCTGTAGCTGTCTTGTGCGCACATTTTAAATTAACCCAGATTAGGAGCAAGCAAAATTGTAATAGAGCATGTAGGCTATTTTTCATATTCTGCTTCAACTGCACGCAGCAGAAAAAACTGGGAAAAAATATTAGGAACAAACGAGCAGGACATGACTTTCCTTGTTCATTGGTCTAGGTTTATGATTCTTGCTTAAAGTGCGATAGGTCATGGATGAGACTACTTTGCATAGAAATTGAGGCATGGATTGAATAATCTGGTTTATTTATTGAATGTGATGGAAAAGAGAGTGTCATCTGCGAGACAAATTGGTGTAGAGGTATGATTCTCGCTAGAAAGCTTATCTGAGTTGATTACAGTTACAAAATGTGCAAGTTCATTACAATTCTGCTGTCATGTTTGATAGAAAAATTCAAGTTTGAATGTTGGTAAAATGTTTTGATTTAAAAGTAGTCTTTCGTCCAATATAATCAGAAAGCTCAGTCTGGCAGTGGAGCCATAAAAACACTACATGCCAAACCAACTACTTGACCATTGCCTTTTGCGTCACTGACTTATGAAGAAGGTGTAGAAAAGATGGCGCCGTTGTGTGTGGCTCGCCGTTTACCTCTGCTGAGATTATTGTGTATTGTCCTGCTCCTACTACTAATCACTCAGAATGTGTCACCACTGCTGGTGTATGACCGCTTGACCCTTTTAACTATAGGTAATTCAGCGGAGAAAATGCTGATCCACGGCTCTGATGAGCAGTCAAAGTCCCCACCGCCTTTCCTGGCGTCCATACCGGATTACCTACGGCGTCAACCTTGCTTGCTACCCCGCAAAAATAAAAATCACCGCAGGGGACGCGGTAAGAGAGGCGGAGTTCGTGTCAGGCTTGTGGCTTACCTGGCTTCACTTTCCTCATGCGATCCGGACCTTTCAGGTGTCGGGTTTTATACGGAGTTTGTGGGCTACGATCGGCGACGTACTTTGGCGTACAATTACCGGTGGCTCCGGCCTACTGCGGACCTGCCTGACTCCGGGTGCCAGCCTCCCCGCTGCCGGAGCGTGAAGCTCTCTGTCCGCGGCTGTGTGCACAGGAATCTCCGCCCACTTAGTCGGGCTTCCAAACAGTCTGGAAGGCGTTCAATTCGCATGGCACTGATCAACACCAGATCAGTCACAAATAAGACTTTCATCCTCAGTGACTTTTTTACTACCAATGCTCTGGACTTTTTTCTGCTGACCGAAACCTGGCTAAAACCAGGTGAAAACAGCGCCTTCACGGAGCTCCTCCCCCCCGGCTGCTCTTTTTTCAACTCCCCGCGAGCTTCAGGCCGAGGTGGTGGATTGGCCACACTCTTCAAGGATGAGTACAGATGCAGATTACTACCTGTTTCCTGCTGTTCTAGCTTTGAGCTTCAACTGTTCGTGGCTGACCTGGATTCCCCTGTTTTGTGTGCAATCATTTATCGCCCACCAAAACTCAATAGGGATTTTATCCGAGAGTTTTCTGAATTTCTGGCTGACGTTGTTCCAAAATATGACAAGCTCCTGATCTGTGGGGACTTCAATATTCATGTTTGTTGCCCCTCAAACCCTTTGGCTAATGATTTTAAAACTCTGTTAAACTCTTTTGGTCTTAATCAATGTGTGAATAGGCCAACACATATTCTTGGCCATACCTTGGATCTTATCATCTCTGTTGGACTTTCAGTTTCAGTCACTGACATTTTAGATTCCGGCATCTCAGATCACTTCCCCATTAGATTTGAGATCAGCGTTCCTCCACCGCCTAGTAAACCTGTGTCCTCAGTCTCCAGGCGTCACTGTATCACTCCCTCCTCAGCTGCTGAGTTTGCTTCAAAATTCGTTGGCTCTCAGTTTTATGCTACTAATGGTCTGGTTTTACCATCTTCCCCAGACAGCATTCTCTCAGCTTTCTATTTTACAAGTGTGGAAATCCTGGACTCTATTGCCCCTCATCGCTTTAAATCTATCAAACCTAAAGCGGACCCCTGGCTAGACGACAACACGAGGGCCCTTAGGCAACGCTGCAGACAAGCTGAACGGAGGTGGAAGAAGGACAAGTTACAAGTTTCTCTGGGCTTGTTAAGGGAATGTCTTGCAGAGTATCAGAAAGCTGTAAAGGTGGCAAAGATGAACTATCTCTCATCTGTCATAACTAACAGCAGCCATAATCCTAGGGTGTTATTCAACACTATAAACTCTGTTGTAAATCCATGCACCTCTTCTTTGACAGAGGTTTCGATCAGTATGTGTGAGAAGTTTCTCTGTTACTTTATTGATAAAGTAGCTTCAGTCAGGCAAAACGCCAGTGTTGATTTTAATGTGTCTGTACCTGTTGTTCCTGTGCATTCTGCTGTGTTTGAGGAATTTAAGCCTGTTTCTCTGTCGCTGCTCACTGAGGTTGTACAACACTTGAAACCTACCAATTGTGCTTTAGACATCATTCCTGCCAGGATGGTGAAGGAGGTTTTTAGCACCATTGGGTCGAGTCTACTTACCTTTTTTAACTGTTGTCTAAGTTCTGGTTCTGTCCCAGAAGCTTTTAAACATGCTTTGGTTAGGCCACTACTTAAAAAGCCTAATCTTGATCCCAATGTGTTGTCCAATTTTAGACTAGTCTCACATCTGCCCTTTCTTTCGAAGGTGTTGGAAAAAATTGTTTTTAATCAGTTACAAGTCTTTTTACAACAGAACTCAGTGTTAGAAAAATTTCAGTCTGGTTTTAAAACGCGCCATAGCACTGAGTCGGCGCTTCTAAGAGTTCACAGTGATATAGCTTTGTCTGTAGATGCTGGGGATCCTACTGTGCTAGTGATGTTGGACTTGACCGCAGCTTTTGATACGGTGGACCATGTAGTCCTTCTTGAACGCCTTGAGCATTTTGTAGGCATTCAAGGCACTGCACTTAAATGGTTTAGCTCTTATTTGACAAGTAGGACTTTTTCTTTCACAATGGGTGATTTCTCCTCCTCATCTGCTCCTCTCTATTGTGGGGTGCCCCAGGGTTCAATTCTTGGCCCTATCTTGTTCTCTTTATATATGTTGCCATTAGGAGCTATAATCGCACAACCTGTCATTTCATTGTTATGCAGATGACCTGCAAATTTATCTGCCTATACAACCCAATGACAGTGTTGCACTAAACTGCCTCCTAAATGGCATTAATGATATCAAGTTGTGGCTATCTCGCAATTTCCTGACCCTGAATGATGACAAGACCGAATGTATTATCTTCAGTACAAAATACATGTCAAACAATCAAACTTTAAGTCTGGGAGCTCTGACTTCATGCGCCAAGCAAACTGTAAAAAATCTGGGTGTGACATTTGATTGTAGCATGAAATTTGACAAACAGATAAGCAATGTTGTCAAAACAAGCTTTTTCCAACTTCGTCTCCTGGCTAAAGTAAAGCCTTTTCTTAACAGGCACGATTTGGAAAGGGCTATTCATGCCTTTAATAGTTCACGTCTCGATTATTGCAACGCTCTTTATGGTGGCCTAAATCAAAAATCCATCGCACGTCTGCAGCTTGTGCAAAATGCCGCTGCTCGCTTTCTCACAAATACTTCTCGGAGTGCACACATCACTCCCGTTCTTTTTACTCTACACTGGCTTCCGGTGCGTTTTAGAATTGATTTTAAAATTGCATTGTTTGTTTTTAAAGCCCTAAATGGCCTTGCCCCAAAGTATTTGTCCGAGCTTTTAACTTTGGGTGGGCAAAATCGGTTGTTGCGGTCTTCCAATCTACGGACTCTAGAAGTCCCGAGGTCGAGGTACAAGCAGTGGGGCGATCGGGCTTTCGCTGTTGCTGGCCCAAAACTCTGGAACAAGCTCCCGCCAGACATTCGCACTATAACGGATGTTGTTCATTTTAAATCAAAACTTAAAACTTATTTATTTAGAATGGCTTTTAATACACAGTAGTGGTGTAACAACTCTTTTTCTGATGATTATAGGTTACTTAATCTGTCTGTTTTTTATGCTTTGTCTGTTTGTTTGTTTTGTTTGTTTGTATTTCACGTGAATGTTTGTGTTTGTTTTCTTGATGATGTAAAGCACTTTGGACACCTGCTGGTGCTGTAAAGTGCTATATAAATAAATGTTGATTGATTGATTATCATATTTACTTTATTTACTCGATATTTACTCGCAACTCAAATTTTAAGAAGTGCCTGACTAGCTCAGTGGGTAGAGCATGAGACTCTTAATCTCAGGGTCGTGGGTTCGAGCCCCACGTTAGGTGGTGGTGTTTTAGAGAGTGGGAATGCCTGAGTTCTGCACCATATAGGGGGGCAGATCATCTGTCAATCGAAAGATTAGCAGTTCCATCCCAGTGTAAAAATCCCTGTAATTTACCAGACTAAAATGTGCCTGCATTCTACGATCATGTCCTGTTTCTCAGATCAAACTGAAGTCTGGTGACAATGCACGTTCAAATTCTAAAACTTCAACCTATTGTTCTACAACTGCAGCTTAACATTCCATACTACAAAGTAACATTTTAGAACTGCAATTAACATTTTAGGACCACAACTCTTAAAATTCTACAACTTCAACCTATTGTTCCAGAACTGCAACTTAACATTCCAGAACTGCAGCTTAACATTCTTGAACTTAAACCTAACATTCTAGAACTGCAGCTTACCATTCTAGAACTACAATGTAACATTTTAGGAGTATGAGCAACCTTTTGGGAACGCAACTTATAAAAATTCTAAAACTTCAACCTATTGTTCTTGAATTGCAGCTCAAATTTCTAGAATGAAAGCTTAACTTTCTAGAACTGCATCTTTACATTCTAGAACTTCAACCTAATATTCTAGAACTGCAGCTTAACATTCTAGAGTTTAAAGCTAACATTGTAGAATGGCAGTTTAACAATCTAGAACTTCGCCCTAACATTCTAGAACTGTAACATTTCAGAAGTTGTGAGTAAAATATTTGGACCGCAACTCAAAACTTGGGAAGTGGCTGGCTAGCTCAGTCGGTCGAGCATGAGACTCTTAAGCGCCGCATCGTGGGTCTAGCCCCACTTTGGGTGGTGGTGTTTTAGAGAGTGGGAATCCCTCAGTTCTGCACAGTATCAGATGGCTATATTGGCTGTCAATCGCAAGATTAGCAGCTCCATACCAGTGTAAACATTCCTGTAATGTACCAGACTAAAATGTGCCTGCATTCTACGATCATGGTCTAAAATTGAAGACATGAAGGTATTTTAGCCCCCCGTGAACAATTAAAGAATTTTTCTGATGTTTTTAAATTTTGTGGGCAAGCCACGGCTGGGATTCGAACCGTCGAACTGTGGAACATCAAGTATACCGCCAGTCTAGGCATTTTACTGCCCCTACTGTCTTTTTAAATGAACAGTTCTTTAGTAATTTAATTGTCCACAAGGCAGATATTCCATCAGTTTCTTTATTTTAGTCCAGTTTTCCAGTTTAAAAACTGTTTATTGCCTTATTGGAAATCACTTTCCAGAATTTGGGGTGTTACTCAGTTATAAAGCTGGGCTGGGTTGTAAATAGTGATACAATAAATAATAATTGCAAATAAATACTATTGATAAGTTCTTCCCCAAACCTTACAGAAAGGCTTAGTTTTGATCTGATTGCAAGGATTGTTGGCATCTTTTATAAATGAAACTGATACACTGTATTTTTTATTCCTACTTCCTGAAGTGAATAGCATCCTACATGTAACTGTTGCTGCATGTTGTCATCATTGTCATCACCATTATCATTATTATTATTATTATAATTATTGTTACCCACTTTAGTGTAGAAAAAAAGGAATAAATAAAGAATTTTTGTAAAGGTTTAATTAAAACACACCATAAAAAGTACAACAAACACAAAACAATTATCATAAATGTTATTGTTTTTTTTTTAAAGTCCTCCAGCCACTGTTCTTTGGGACAGCCTCAAGTGAAGGGCAGTACACAGTCCCTTTGTACTGGCTGTGTCCTGTCTCAGCTGTCCTGAACTGCCCGCATTTCTTGCACGTGTCGTGCAGTACTCTGCGGGTCAGTTTTCAGACTGGAGCCGGAGGAGCAGGAGTTTGGCACGCTGCAGCACTGCCAAATGGAGATTGGATGTAGTCCTCCCTGGGTTTAGGCTGAACCCCAGGGCCTGGGGGGCAGACATCAGGACAGGCACCTGTGTACTCATTGGAGCCAGCATCATCAGCTGTGGAGCTGACGTGGAGGTGGATGCGGAGCCGGGAAGAGCTGCCGCTGAGTACGTGGCCTCACAGCCACAGGTGTCGCGAATGTGGGTGCAGCCTTCCTCTTAACCTGCGCTTGACCCACAGTGGTACTGGTGAGCCGGGCCAGGTGGGGGGGGGGGGACAGATAGGGGTGCATATTTGCGCTGGGGAGAGGGTCAGCCGCCACAGACAAGCGGCTTGGCAGGTCCAGACCCCGCATCACCACCATGCTGTCTTGCCTCTTCACCGTCTTATTGTGCCACTGCACTAGGGTGGTGTGGCTCACGTCCACCAGCTGCATGGTGGTTTGCTGATTAATTAACCCGTTGGCGAGAATGCGCCGCCTGACTGGTCTGTAGTCCTCCAGGATAAGGTCCCATCTGGATCTCTTCTTGGGACTGCGGTGGATGGCACAGCCGAACAAAGATGGTTCCCACCAGGCGGCAGCAATCTGGCCCTTGGGCAAGCGGGGCAGCGATGGTGAGGGCATGCCGCTTTACATTCTCCACCCCTGGAGTGAACTCCTGCCTCATCTTTGAAGACTTGAACCTCCCTGTGTCCAGCCTAGTCTTGTGTCTGGCAGCAAAGACAACCCGTTGCTTGTCGTGGTCTAGGAAGTTCTGGCACAGAGCGACAATATTGACAAAATCACCTGAGAAAGACAACATACAAAGAACCGCACATGAGAAAACAAAAACAGTCAAGTGTGGACATTTGAGACAGAGAACAGAGGAGTAAAAACAAGACGATATAAGTTCCTGACCTGCTGGTTGGTGAGGTCTAGTAGGGCTGGTTGTGCAGCTCCACTAGATATTCTGCCAAGCTGTCCACTCATCCACAGCCTGGTGAAACAAGGATGAGAATATTCTGAGATGAGTGAAGTTGGGACAAAACAAAATAACAGTGATGTTATTTATTAGCAAATGAATATGCTTTACATACCCCAGACACATCCGCAGCCATGGAGGAGATGGCAGGCTGGATAGGAGCAGCCAGGAGGAGGCAGCAGCCAGGGAGGAGGCAGCAAGGATGGAGAAGACAGGCTGTGTTGAGACACTTAGGTCATCAAGGAGACCTGACATTGTGAGGTCAGTTGTTTGGTCTTCCTCAAAGCCTTCATTGTCTTCCTCGCCCCCGTCCACATCCTCCAGCATGTCTTCTGTCTCCTCTGAGTCAGGGCTGACCTGCAGGGGCTGCCCAGTCTGACTTAACAGGTAGTCAACACCAAGCAGCTCTCCTATTAAAAAGAAAACATAAACATGTGCCCAAGCATGCACACGTAATTAATTAGTTAATGTCATGTATCATGTTAAGTATATAGTTAGCTTTTATTTTGAATGTCGGTTAAAACACTTAGAAGCCAACAAACCAAAAATACTAGGTAGACAGTTATTATTACATTAGCATACCAGTGTATTTGGAGGGTGGCCTGAAGTTTGGCACAAATGGCCGGCCAAACACCTTCAAGCTGCTGCTGTTGACACACTGGGTCACATGCCCGGCGTAGGTGAGCAGAGACGATGGCCTACTGGTCACCGCCGCACTCCCCTGATCCTGGTTCCACCTGTTCAGGCCTTCCAGGAGGTAAAGATGGAAATTCAGCGCATTTGCACTAGTTCCTGACAAAAAAATAAAATATTAATAGTCCATTAAAAAGGTCTGGCTTTCCAATCTAATGATTCTTTTCATAAAAGACTATACTGGGTGTTTATGATGTACTGTAAGGAAGACACCCACCTGGAATGAACGTGTTCAGGTGTCAATGAAATGATTCCAGAGACGTGGACCCTCTGGCACAGCGATACTCAGGACAACACCCCCCTTCTTGGTGGTACTCGTCTCTGTATAAAGCTGCACACCAGGCAGGTCCTGGATGCACTTGACGTGGCGTTGCTGCACACGCCAGATGTGCTCCATGCGCACCTGGTCCAGCAGTGGCACCTCCATGAGGTCCCTCCTGTTTGCCTGAACTGAAAAGACAAACAATATTAATTTGATTATGTAACAAACACAAAACCACTATATAATATATATATATATATATATATATATATATATATATATATATATATATATGAAATAAGAGTTATTTAATGAATTATTCACCATTGACACACTTAGTATTGGGACTGGGAGTCCTCACAGAAGACGGAGAAGGGATATATATATATATATATATATATATGTATATAACCAGCTGGACCTGCCGGAAAGATGGTGGCACAGCAGCCGTTGCACCAGCGGTCGAGACCAGAGCAGCAGACTGCGAGGCTGCTGAAGGAGGCTGAGTGGTGGGCTGCTAAAGCAACAGCATTGTGATGCGTGATGTAACAGCAACAGCACTGCAGCAGACATGAGATGTGAGATTAAACATAATGATACATCAATTTAAAACAGATCACCTTAGTGCAGTGAAATCCACAATTACAGGCCACTGACCCTCCAAACAGAGTGGTCTGTCCACGGGCCTGCATGGGACATTTCTCAATCTGAAACAATCACAACCCTGTTTAGACTGGGGTGTACAGTAATTTGTTTTATTCATAGTATCTTCACTATTGTATGGTATATTTTTTGAAGTTATCATTATATATTGCTATATTTTACCTTCTGATAGAGGTCATGCCACTTCCGCTGCTTAGGGGCTGGTCTGTTGCCTCCAGAAGTTCAAACCCCTGAGCCGGCATACGCCCTCAACCTTGCCATCCACTCTCCTTCCCCATGGACTTGTGGCTTTTAGCTTATTGCTCATCTAAAGGCAACATGAATATGGACAACGATAAAAAATGAGCATCCTTTCGACAATACACTGACACTACAGCACAAACGCACACCTAGTATGACAGCTGCATTATCAAATCAATCAAGTTACTTTTAATGGGTAGTAATCTACCTGGATGATTAGCATAGAGTAGGCTATGTCATAGCAAGTTAGCTACATATTGTTTCTCTATTCACAGTAATATTGAGAATAATATGTAGATCGTAACATTAGTTTGTTTACATGACACAAACTAGCCATAACAGTAGTTAATTTAGCTACAGATTGCAATTTACCCAGGTGCAGGTGGTTAACTAAGAATAGTAACAACATAGTAGTTACATGGCTTTTTCTATTTATATTAATATTTCACAAGTTACGTTTATCAATAGTAACGTTAATGTCAGTTAGTTTACATTTCACATGACACAAACGATCATATTAGCTAGCCTACCGCTACAGTTAGCATTAGCGATTGTTAGCTATAATGCTACGGCCATATAACAATGTAACACCTGGCAAAATTATCAGAACACTTTGTGTGAAGGTATTAAATAAACTGTATAGGCCTATTTAAGAAGGAAACGCATGTTAATGGTTACTTACCATTGAAGTTTATCTCACTGTCAGCTTAAGTGCGATGACAACAAACCGTTACTAGGCACGCTGGGGGCGTCATGTACGTGAACGTCATCCTATGACGCTTGGGACGTCAGCGTCATGTACGTGGTGCGTCATCCAATCTTTCCAATTTATCAGCGTTATGATTGGCTAGATCCATTGTCATCCCGCTACGTGACTGGACGGGGGTGAATTTCACATTGGACATGACCGAACGTGATTAGCTGTCAAGATTGGAAATAGAACAGACGATTCTGAGCGAGAAAGCGCCACTCTGCTCTGGAATTTCTACCCAGGTCTGTGATTCACATTTTGATGGAAGTTGGCAACCTAGGTTCCAACCGCTCACGGGTTGGAAAGTTAAACATTTGGTAGACCTTGCAACTATCTTTTATGTGAGCTTCCTGATTACTAACACATTGATTATTCACATGTAACACTTGTGATTTTCTGGTGTTTTTAAAACAGGGCATTGTGAGTACAGATATAAACATCAGTAAGGAGTCTACCAAGTTGCCTCTTATCATTTTAGTTTGGACACCCAGTGAGGCTTACCGCGATGGTTTGGACTGGGTCGACTAGGGTTTTCGGCTGCTCTTGTAATTGTCAGCCCAAACATATGGGCGTTCATGGAGACATGGAAGAAAGTCACTAGGGTGGCAATTTGCTTGACAATAGCAATACATTGCGCGGGATGTTAATGGCATCTTATTGACCTTGTACCCCAAAATGCAATACAGGCTAAATCCCATGGTGGGAATCAAGATCCATCAATGTTTCTGTCCACAATGTCCACCTGAATCCAGAAATGTCCCTGCCAGATGGGCAATAGACTGACAGTTGGGTCAAAATTGTGCAATTATCTTCAAAATGTCCAACTGAGTCCACAAATATACCTGCCAGATGGGAAATTAACTGATAACTGTCTTCGTGGTCTGAACGTGTCAAATATTGCCAGCCAACGCCCACATTGAGTCCAGGTGTGTCCATTTTGGTTCCTGATCCATGCTATGACCCCAAGAGTGCACAATTTACAATTGAAAGCTGTGGGGAAAGGGGGGTTTCAGAGCTAACAGACCATTCAACAAGCAATTCTGATGCACTATACTGGCCCATTCAGGATGAGCACTGTATACTCTGACTGCAGCAACACAAGTTCAAATTTCAGTGATACCTAATTTGTATGGTGATTACGAGACTGAATGCAAAGTGATCTGTAGCAGGGGGTTTGGGTGGACATGATGATGGTATGCAAACTGAGGTAATCTCGGTAACAACAAGGTGCTGCTGGGATTTGAACCCAGGATCTCCTGTTTACTAGACAGGCACTTTAACCAACTAAGCCACAGCACCTCCATGAATAGGTGTAATGTTAAGTCTTAATTTCTCTTTTACCTTGAATAAGCTAAACATACAGTATACTGACTGGCAGTATTGGGAGTAACGGGTTACAAAAGTAACGCAAATAAAGTAATGTATTCCTTTTTGCTTTAACACAGTAATATAACATATTACCAATTACATTTCAGTAATATTATACTTGTTTAAACAACAACAAACACAAACATTAAACTAGAGACAGTGAAGCTCAGTCCACCAGGTGGACCAGTCACCATTTGAACCAGACTGAGGTGGACGCTTCAGGGCCCAGCACTCTTCCAGATAGTTGAGAAGCTCTAGCAGCTGGGTGTGCTGCAATACAAAAATGAGAAATTGGTGACCAGGCCAAGATGCCTCGTGGGGGCCTCCCTAGGGAGGTAGTCCAGGCACGTCCACCTGGAGGTCTTGGGTAAGACCCAGGACTAGGTGGAGGGATTATATCTCCAACCTGGCCTGGGAACGCCTCGAGATCACCCAGTTGCTCGGAAAAGGGAAGTTTGGGGTCCCCTGCTGGAGCTGCTTGACAAAGATGGATGGTTGGAACCCTGTTCACTAGCTCATTGTAATCTTGCATGACAGGCAGACCTGTAGGAGGCGCTGTAGCTTAGTGGTTAAAGCGCCTGTCTTGTAAACAGGAGATCCTGGGTCCAAATCCCAGCACTGCCTGATAATCAGTTAATACTTTTGTTATCAGCACTACAAAGAGTGTATATATTTGTTATTTATTTTTGCTATAGTGCTTAACAAGCATTATTTAATTTTGCCCAGTTGTGGCCTGTTGAGGGGCAATACATATCTGAAGGGAAATGGATTGGACCCATTTTTTAATGCTTTCAAAACCTTGTTCTGTTGGGGCTGAATGTGGCCCCTGTGTACACCATGACCCTGTGACATCACTGTCGGGTGGGGTTCCAGGTGCATGTGATGCTGACTGAAGTCAGAGGTGAAATAAACATGAACTTTACCAGCCAAGGCACTTTGGGCGCTGACTGTATGATTTTAACGTCTTCGATGCTGCTGGAATGAAAATTAATATATTGATGATTTGCATTTCAAGAACAACGCCTTAACCACTCGGCCATCACAGCTGTAAAATACATTCTGTTTTTACAGTGGAGAACCCCTGAGGCCTGACAGACTCCATTACAGTTAGCACCATCAATCAGACAAAGATAGAGCCTATCTCACAAGTACCTTGGGCAAATCTGAATGACTGATGGGGATTCCCAAGCACTTCAGTTCCAAAGGATCATTCAAATCTTGAGGGTATTTCAGGTGTAATGTGGGTAGTTAATCCACCCCCTTTAGATGATCTGATTCATTTCCGAACCAGTCCAGATTAACAATTAACAAGTTATTGAATTACATGTCAATGAGAAACATATATGTGTACAGACAAGGCTAGCAGCAACATCACCACGTCAGAAACGTTTCTGGTGTGCAAAGACCAAGAAAATGCCACGCAACAGAAATGCCATGCTCACACCACACAGGCAGTGTGCAGGAGGCCTTACCCCTGACTTCCACCAACTGCGGATCCACTCCGCTTCGTGTCTGCTCTGTGATACGCAGTCCGTCAACACCCACCAGGTCCGGATAATTTGTTGAAGGCCATGACTGACAGCTGAAGTCACAAGGACCCACGGGATCTCGCGAATTCATGTATGATCAGGCAACATAACAGGATGTAGTTTCTATAAACAGAACCACAAAACCTGATGAGTGAACTAGCATTGCTCTGAATTTCATGTGTTTTCATGTATCATCTTAAGTCTGTGTTGATGTAGTGTTTCTGTGTAAATGTAACATGCCTTTTTCATTTGCTACCAGGGCTTAATGAGTAGCATGGGGATTGGGTAGACATGATGATGGGATGCAAACAGAGGTAATGACTGCAACAACAAGATGCTGCAGGGATTTGAACCCTGGATCTCCTTTTTACCAGACAGGCACTTTAACCATCTAAGCCACAGCACCCCCTTGAGTAACTTTGTTGCACCTATTAAGAATCACAAATCATATGCATACACTTCATTAAGTGAGAACCAGGCACTGCTGGGATTTGGACCCAGGATCTCCTGTTTACAAGACATGCGCTTTAACCACTATGCTACAGCGCCTTTGACTGAGCAGCCTGTCTTGCAAGAATGCAATGAGCTAATGAACAGGGTTGCTTCCATCCATCCATCTTTGTCCAGCAGCTCCAGTAGGGGACCCCTATGAACTCCGGCAAATGAAAACAGCTGGACGTGTCCTTGAGCGATGCCTCAGGACTCACTGTTGATAGGCAGGCCTACCCAGAACATCAGAAGTCCTATCTATGCAAGGTCTTTGAGAGATGAGAGACCCTTTCCCCAAAGCCCTGGTAAAATCCAACCTCCATGCCATAAGTCCCCTTATCACAAAGGTCATAAACCACTCCCTCCAGGCAGGCCATGTTTCATGGAAAGCCATGAAAAGCTTAAAACACAGTCCTAATTTAGTCCTCCTCAACAATTAACATAGCGTTTGCTGTGTGGCGTGTCTGTTTTTTTTTAATATTTCTCCCATGTTAACAGTATTGACCAATACGGTAGGCATTCTAACCTCAGCCGACACGCTCACGCCACGCAGGCAGTGTGCAGGAGCCCTAAGCTTCCAAGGTAAGACTGAAGGAATTCATGATAATAAAAACTTTATAATCTTCACACTAAAGTTGCAAACACACCTCCAACAAAAGGCTTTCATTCGCTTTACATGGACATATGTAATGTTACGGTACAAAACAACATCACTTTAGTGCTCTAGAAAATCAGGCTTCAATTTTGTTGCACATGTTAAGTATCACAAACCACGTGGAAACACTTCATTAACTGATAACCAGGCACTGCTGGGATTTGGACCCAGGATCTCCTGTTTACGAGACAGGCGCTTTAACCACTAAGCTACAGCACCTCCTACAGCAATGTCTGTCTTGCAAGAATACAATGAGCTAGTGAAAAGGGTTCCTTCCATCTGAGATGGGTATGGCTGCAGCCTGGAGTATCCCATGTCATCCGTTCCGTCTCATGCGGAGGTGTGTCCAACGGTAAATCCAGAGGGTCAAAATTACGATTTCGCGCATAATTTTCCAGATTGAGTCACGGGTAAATTCGTGACCACATTTGTTGCAATCAATTAAAAAACGTGACGTAATCGGATTACGGGGTGCACGTGACCTGCAGACAAGATGGCTGCGTAGCGCGGTTGCTCTGGCCCTCTCGCCCCCTATTTTCATATAACTATACATTTATGTTGTATTCCTAACTTAACAACTCCTCGCTTCGAGTTCCGTCAGCCTTATATATGCAATGGCTGAAGGTTTGAGAAGCAAAGTCGGGTGGACCTCTGAAAGACGACGAAGGTTTGAGTCATTCCGCCAGGCTATATCGACCTTGTTAGCTACCGCGATGAAAGAGCAGCAAACCTTCATCGAGAATCATTTGCAAAGTTTGAAGTACGGCTGGATAACATAAAAACGGAGGTATGACGAACACAACTGATATAGGAAGCTGAAAAAGGACTATAAAGATCTCTCCCACCCAGCTGGTTAAACATGAGAAGTCTTTCCGAACAGCATGCTCCAAACTGGAAGCACACATGGCAGAGCTTGAGGACAGGTCCCGCAGGGATAATGTTCGCATTATCAACTTGCCAGAAACAGTTGAAAAAGGAGACGCAACGAAATTTGTTTCATCTTCGCTCATTACATGGTTTCCTGTACTTAACGACGGAAAGATGGAGGTGATGCGGGCTCATCGTGTAGGCCCGGAGCGTGATACTGGATCCCGCACCATGATCTGCAAGATGCTACGCTACACGGACCGGGACCGCGTCTTGAAGGTAGCTAGAGGCCATCGGATAGAGGCCGGCGGCAAGGAGATTCGCTTCGCCGCTGACTACAGCAACTACACCTTCAAACGGCGCCGCTCATTTTCCCAAACGATGGAAACAGCGAGGAAACAAGGTTTCATCCCGTTCCTGATTTATCCGGCTAAACTAAAGCTGTCCCGCGGGTCTGAAGTGCACCTTTTTGAGACCCAGGCAGATGCTGAGGATTTCCTTGGTGCTCAGACCCGGCCGACGGCCTAACGAAGGGATATGATATCTGGCTCCCAGAATCTACTATCACAGGACCGTTGGATAAGTAAAGCGTTATTCTGCACAGACAAACACGCCTCAGGGCATCCCTAAGTTTACTGTTATCTGACAAACAAGAGAGGATGTGTGTTTGTGGGTTTCTTTACTATATTATTTGCTTTACGTGAAGTAAATTCAAGATTTTTGTGCATGTACGGATGACTAATTTGATGAATAGTTTTCTTTTCTTTTTTAATGTGGCCAGTTTCTACTGTTCTTGCTCTTTTGATATTGGATTGGGTACACAAAATAATGATTTAGGGGGTGGGCCTTTGTAACGGTGTGATAGCCGGCTTTCTCAGTTCAGGTGCCTAAATAGTGGGTGTTTTGTCTGTGGTTTTTGCCACCTTGTTAGGTTATGTCAGATGTGAGTTTTGCAATTTTACATTTGTTTTTTTTAATTTATTGTCATACTTTAATTTTTTCTTTTTTTTTTTTTGGCGACATGGGGTTGAATAATTGGATCTCTACAGTATATACTATAGTGCATATAAAGGAACACATAACCTTGCTCAGCCTTGTTTGTATTGATGTCGATGTTGCACATAGCTAGCTGGAATATAAATGGTTTAAATGGTCCCATTAAGCGCTCAATGTGTCTTGATTGGCTTAAAAGGCACAATATAGATGTGGCCTTTATCCAAGAGTCACATTTTAAACACCTTGATAAACAACGCTTGTCGAACCGTTATTATTATACTGCAGCCGCAGCTACTTTCCATTCTAAAAGCCGCGGGGCCTTGGTGGTGTTAAGGCGTAGCCTCTCCTTAACAATAATTGGAAGTTATGGAAGTGAGGATGGTCGAATTGCTTATATTAAAACCAATATGTGTGGGCAAAAAATTGCGTTTTTAAGTATTTATGCCACAAATACTTTTTGCCCAGAGCTCTTTGGCACAATTAGCAAGACTTTATGGGACCTGCAGGAATTCTCAGTTATTATCGGCGCTGACATGAACGCGGTCCTGGATCCCCCACTCGATAGATCTAGCGCTCCAACTCGACATCTTCCTCCGTCAACAATTGCCTTCCAGGGATTAGTTGATGACTTCAATCTCACAGATTTATTTAGAGCTGTTAATCCTTCAACTAGAAATTATAGTTTTTATTCATATAGACACAAAACTTACTCAAGGATAGATCATTTACTGGCTTCTGCAACGATATACTCTGAAATACATTCTGCTGTGATTTATCCTAACTCTTTATCTGACCACTGTGTTGTCACATCACAGCTCTCATTGGCCCAAATTCCAACTAAGGCCACAAGGTGGCGCTTTAATACCACATTACTTAAAAACAACAGCTATTGTGACCATTTTAGAAATACCTTTAAAACATTTATTTTAGAGAATGCTGACTCGGTGGGGGACCCTCGGGTCCTGTGGGGTGCAATTAAAGGATTTGTGAGAAATACTACTATTTCCTTCGCTTCCTACCTTAACCGATCAAGGCTGAGCAAGATTACTGCACTTGAGAGTGAACTACAAACGCTAGAACAGGCTCAGCAACGGGATGGCTCAACAGATGACAGTAAAAAGAAAATCAATACAGCCAGAATGGAGTTGAACAACATTTTGAGATTACGAGCTGAATTCCAAATTCAAAGGGCTAGAAGGAACTATTATTTTAATGGCTCGAGACCAAGTCATCTGCTCTCTCTTTCTCTGAAAAAAGGGGAAAAGTACTCTAATATTACAGCTATCAGTTCAGAGCAAAAACTGTTGACTACTCCCAAAGATATTAATGTTGCTTTCCAAAAATTTTACGAAAATCTATACAAATCGGAAGTATTATTGGATAAAACTAAATGTGACACCTTTTTGCAAGACTTAGAACTCCCTATGCTTACTCAAGATGATGCATACAGTCTTGGGGAGCAAATTACCCTGACTGAGTTAAGAGGTGCTATAGCGGGTATGAAAAAAGGTAAATCCCCGGGTTGGGATGGAATTCCTCCTGAATTTTACCTTACCTTTTGGGAAGAGTTGGGGCAATACTTTTTAGCAATGATTCATAAAGCTGTTGAAGTTGGTGCTTTTTTTTAACGATATGAATGCCGCCTTGATAGTAGTATTACCCAAGCCTAATAAGGACACCACTAAATGTGGAAACTATAGACCATTATCTATCCTTAATGCGGAAATAAAAGTTTTTGCCCGTATACTGGCCTTGCGATTAGAGCCTCATATAACGACGTTAATTAAAAGTGACCAGACGGGCTTTGTGAAATCGCGACTTGCTTCTGACAATGTACGACGACTGCTTCATGTCATCCATGCTGCTAAGGATATCCCTGCTCCATGTGCAGTATTGAGCCTTGACGCAGAGAAAGCCTTTGATAGGTTAGAATGGGATTACTTGTGGATGGTTCTAGAGCGCTTTAATTTGGGCCCAACTTTTATTAGTTTTATTAAGTTACTTTACAGTAATCCATCTGCGATGATAAACACAAACGGCATTATATCAAATAAGTTCGAGTTATCACGGTCATGCCGACAGGGTTGTCCATTTAGTCCTTTTCTCTTTATACTGTCATTAGAGCCCCTTGCACAGAAAATCCGCCAGCACCCGATAATTTCCCCCATAACTTTCAATAATACTACACACTCCATATCGCTGTATGCTGATGATATATTATTATATTTTGACAGAGCAGCCATATCGTTACCGCACATTTTGGATACTTTTCAGGAATTTAGCTCTCTGTCGGGGTATAAAATTAATTGGTCCAAATCGGCGCTCCTCCCATTAAATCCGGTTTTGAGCCTGTCTGTGTTGCCCCAGCATATTCCAGTGGTTAAACAATTTAAATATTTGGGGGTTGACATTTTCCCGTCGTTAGTTAATATTGCCAACTCAAATTTTCAGGGTATTTACAATAGAATTGAAGCGGATCTCAATAGATGGTCTCACTTGCCAAATTCGTTACAAGCACGGGTGTCAATAGTCAAGATGGATATTCTACCACGCATAAATTTCTTTTCTTCAATGCTGCCCTTACCACCCCCAACTGATTACTGGAAGAGGATTCATTCCTTGGTTTCTAAATTTATCTGGGGTGGGAAGCGGCCACGGGTGAAACTAACAACAATTCAACGACATAAAACAGAGGGTGGCCTATCTGTGCCTAATTTTAAACACTATTTTTGGTCATTTATACTAAGACCACTCACAGATTGGATTAACACCAATTCTGACCCTTGTTGGAAACCCATAGAACAGGACCTAGCATCACCACATAGACTGGAGGATCTGATTTACTCTGCTGTTCCTTTAAAACGGGCTAAGCTGCGGCTTGGACCCATAATGAGTTTTCTCTTATCAACGTGGCTCACCTTTGAGAAAGAAAATAAGATCTCATGTAAATGGCACCGGAATAGCCCGCTCTTTAATAACTATTCTCTACTCACGGGGGGGGTGTCTTTTGCATCCCCGGTATGGAGCTCTAGAGGTATACATGTTTTAGCCGATGTATGTAATGAAAATGGGCTCCGTGATTTTAATGATCTGAGACAGTCTTACCAATTGCCTGGAACATCTTTATTTCTGTATTTTCAACTACGTTCATCTATGAAAGCATATGGAGTACCATGGGCTTCTCGTCCTACTATCCACCCTTTGCACTCCATTTTACATAGTAGCAGCCAAAACAGAGGGGTGGTCTCCAAAATATATTCTTTTGTCCGAGATGCCTCTTACAAAACTCTCCCTATTTCACGTGTGTGGGCCAATGATCTACAACGTTACAATGGAAATGTCTCACTGGACTGGGATACCATTTGGTCCTCGATTGGCCTTGCTTCTAAGAATCCAAATCACCAACAGATTCATTTCAACTATATCTATAGGACCTACCTCACTCCCAGGAAAAGCTTTCTTATGAAACGCTTAACTTCTCCAATTTGTACCCTCTGTTCAGATGGTTGTATAGGTTCATACATGCATATGTACTGGGAATGTAAGGATGTGAAGCTTTTTTGGGGGGAGGTATGTGCCACTTTATCTATTGTTGTGGATGATTTTGTACCGTGTTATCCTGCTGTCCTGCTCTTGAATGATACTTCCTCACTAAAGTTGACATGTTGGAAAAAGCGTATGCTCTTAACAGGCATCACCGCGGCCAAGAAAATGCTAGCTCTACGCTGGAAGCCTCCACATGCAATTACTAAGCCTCAATGGATTAACACTTACATAGACGTAGTTGAGATGGAGCTATCAGTGGCAAGAATGCACAGTGCCGGGCCCGATACTATCTCAGCGTGGCATTCAGTGGTTGATAAAGTTAAGAATTTGCTGTAACTCAATATCTATATTTACATGGTTGGTTTTGTGGTCTGTTTATGACCAGTGAAATTGGGTAGAGATCCAGGGTATGAGGGATTGGGTGGGTGGGTGGGTGGGGGGGGGGGGGTCGCTATTATGTTTGATTTATTTTGTATTTATTTGTTATATGTGTATGTGGGTGTATGTATGTATATGTATGTGTATATATGTGTATGTATATATGTATGGGTATATGTGTGTGTATGCATATATGTGTATATATATATAATTTTTCTTTTTTCTTTTATGTATGTGATTGTAGTATTTAGTTTGTTTTTGATGGTGATAAGCCGACGGTGTAGTCGGAAGAAAATAAAAAAGTTGTTCACAAAAAAAAAATCAATTAAAAAACGTTAAAAAACTGTTAAAGTAACAATTTTGCCATAGCCTACATGTTGTTTGCTCATTTCTGAATGTTATGCTTGTGTTGTTCCATATTAACGAAGCTACATCTGATGAAACCTGCATCAGCGACGCAGCCGTTTCTGCCAACTAACCGCCGGACCTCCTGAGGAGGGATAACAATCCACGATCTGCACACACATCAACTACAAAAATAAACATGTTACACGCTTTCCAAGACTTTTTAATTGTATATTATATTGTTTTCACACTTCTCTGGGACATTGCTGCAAATACAACTGCTTATCAGCATGGCGAGAGCGACACACATCAACTACAAAAATAAACATGTTACACGCTTTCCAAGACTTTTTAATTGTATATTATATTGTTTTCACACTTCTCTGGGACATTGCTGCAAATACAACTGCTTATCAGCATGGCGAGAGCGACTGTCAGCCTCGGCTGTCGGGTCTCTGGGACCCGGGGCAGAATGCTATCGGGTCTCTGGGACCTGGGGCAGAATGCGGTTCTATTTTTCTACTACCGCGGCATCGGGCTTCAGGTCTCTGGGACCCGTCCTCGACTGCGTATCTCTGCTGCCACGGTCTTGGGCCAGGATGCGATTGAATTTTTCTTCCACTTCCGCCAGCGGTTCTATTGTATTTTGTGTTGTATGTATTTTTTTTTAAAACTAAACCAAATGCTTGAACTCTGTCGGGAGAGAAATTCCTTCTATAGCTGCAACTTGGATCAAAGATGCAGCTATAGAAGGAATTTTTTAGTTTGCTTATCACCTGCATTTTTTTAGAGACGGACATATATTTTTAAATATTTAAAAACACACCAAATATTTTATTCATTAGCATGATAGTTGACGTGAGCTTTAACTTTGAAACGAGAGATGTTAGTATTTGATTCCAGATGCAAGCTTTTATTTTGAAAAGTAGAAACTCTGGGATGGCAGAAGGATTTTTTTAGTTTGCCTATAATCTGCATTTATTTTATAGATATATGTTTTTATTCATTAGTATGATAGTCTGCATTTATCTTATAGACATGTTTAGTTAAAAAAACAAAGATATTTTATTCATTTGTATAACGGCAATCATATAAATGAATTAAAAAAAATAATAATCGCGATTTGCATTTTTGACCCTCTGGATTTACCATTGGACACGCCTCCGCATGAGACGAGACCGCATGAGACAGGACGGATGACATGGGACGCTCCAGGCTGCAGCGCTATACTCTTGCTCCATCCATCCATCTTTGTTCAGCAGCTCCAGCAGGGGACCCCAAACTGCCCTTTGAACCCAGGATCTCCTGTTTACTAGACAGGCACTTTGACCAACTAAGCCACAGCACCTCCATTAGTAGCTACCCTGTTAAGTCTTAATTTGTCTTTTACCTTGTATAAGATAAACATACAGTATACTGACTGGCAGTATTGGGAGTAACGGCTTAGCTCACCTAGGCATGGCGGATCAATCCTATCCAGTAGATAGTTTGCAGAAGAGGAATAAATACATGGCAGGCCTCTCCCTTCAGCAGTTTGAGAACGCCAGCCCACTCCTTCCCATTGGTGCTGATCATCCACATCTCACCCCCATAGAGCCAGTGAAGCTCGGTCCACCAGGTGGACCACTCACCATTCGAACCAGACTGGGGGGGAACGTTTCAGAGCCCAGCACGGATCGTGGAGCAACAGCTACGGATGCAACAGTACCTTATGACGTCTACAGTTCCTTCCAACATGGAGCTCTTCCAGAACGTTGAGAATCTCTAGCAGCTGAATGTGCTGCCATACAAAAATGAGAAAGTGGTAACCAGGTCAAGACAAGACCAGGAGGCAGTAAGTCTGCTTGAAGAGAAGACTACGCGTGTGGAGGTGGAGAGAATACGCCGCTATGCTGTAACAGTTTCCCTAACTCACCCGGCAAGGGAAAAGTACAACGCATGAAAATTAAGGTAATGGGTAGATCTCTGATATCTATCGGCTATAATCTAGTCCTGCCTACTTTATTTACACAACCCCAGAACACCAACACCCTCAACCCCACAAACAAACCCTAATTACCTCTAATTTAGCTCAAAAACATGCTAATAAAATAAAAAGAAGACCATGGAATATAAGTGTAACTGCTTAACTGTGTAACTAATTAAACAGGAAGCACCATCTTCGTCCCCATCCCTTTCTGGCAGCCATATCTGATAAGAATGGCCAAGCAACCAAAGGAGCGTATGTGAAGTAGGTAAGGGAATGTACTGTTGAAAGTCGGTGTGCAAATGTGTGCTGATGACTGTGTAACCCTTGCAAGCAACTTATCTTATCACCCCCCCTAAGCTACACCACTACAACAAACAGCAAAAAACGAAACAAAAACAATATCCCCAATATTGAATCTACGCCTCCAGTGGAGACTGCGACCTGAACGCAGCACCTTGGACCGCTCAGCTATCCTGACTGATTATTCCAACGTGTAGTAGGATCTCTCACAGAAATAATAATATGGTAAGTCAACTATGTCATGATATATTAGGTTCTCAGTCATCCAGGTCATACTTATCAAAGGAAGGTTTCCTTATTGTCAGCCCAAATATATGGGTTTATGGGACCATGGAAGAAAGTCACCAGTGTGGAAATGTGCTTGACAATGGCAATACATTGCGCGGGATGTGAAGGCGCTGTGTTCAGGTCGCAGTCTCCTCTGGAGGCTAGGATTCAAATCCCACTTCTTACATGAGTTGTTTCCCTCTAGAACTAATTTCAGAGACATGGTATTGGGAAGCTTGAACTCAGCTATTCTCTACATTGTAGTGGACATTAATTTGCGCAAAGATACTGAATTGCAAGTACAGCCGCACCTTTTGTGAGCATCTGCATTATCAACTCATGTAAAGTTACCATGTGTACACAGTAGACCTATCTACTGCTATATTCATTGTTTGTGGCATAAGCTTTAAAACCTATTCTTGACTTGCCTTGTTCCACATCCTGTGTAAACGCTTAGCTTACTAAATGACTTAAGTTAGTAATTGTTGTGTGCCTTCAATAGCATAAGTGTTAATTATATGGAAAAAGCTGCCTGGCAAACCAATGTTGCCTTTTAGAACAGTGGTTCCATGGTGTAATGGTAAGCACTCTGGACTTTGAATCCAGTGATCCGAGTTCAAGTCTCGGTGGAACCTGGTTTTAAGCCAGACTACTGGTGAAATTAAAAAAATCAACCTCTACACTGTCCACATCTAGGCTAACGGGTAAAATATTCTTGGCTGTTTGACTGAAAACAGTATGTTGGTGGTGGCTGGTTGAACTGTGACCTGTACTTCATTTTAACCTAAAGGAGCTCCAAATTTAGACTTAGTTGAACATATTAAAGATATTTTCACTAGGTCATTATATTTTTGCAAGACAGACTTAGCTGCAGGAGGCGCTGTAGCTTAGTGGTTAAAGCGCTTGTAAACAGGAGATCTTGGGTCCAAATCCCAGCAGTGCCTGGTTATCACTTAATAAAGTGTTTTCCACATGGTTCGTGATACTTAACAAAGATGAGCCTGATTTTCTAGATCACTAAAGTGACATGTGATGTTGTTTTGTACCATAACATTACATGTGTCCATGTAAAGCGAATGAAAGCCTTTTGTTGGAGGTGTTTTTGCAACTTTAGTGTGAAGATTATAAAGTTTTTATTATCATGAATTTCAGTCTTACCTTGGAAGCTTAGGGCTCCTGTACACTGCCTGCACACAATGAGCGTGTCAGCTGAGGTTAGAATGCCTACCGTATTGGTCAATACTGTTAACATGGGAGAAATAAAAACAGACACGCCACACAGCAAACGCTATGTTAACTGTTGAGGAGGACTAAATTAAGACTGTGTTTTAAGCTTTCCATGGCTTTCCATGAGAAATGGCATGATAACAGCTGTTTTCAGTGTTGATGGAACATGGCCTGACCGGAGGGAGTGGTTAATGACCTTTGTGATGAGGGGACTTATGGCATGGAGGCTGGATTTTACCAGGGCTGTGGGGAAAGGGTCTCTCATCTCTCAAGGACCTTGCATAGGACTTCTGTTGTTCTCGGTAGGCATGCCTATGAACAGTGAGTCCTGAGGCGTCGCTCAAGGACACGTCCAGCTGTTTTCATTTGCCAGAGTTCGTAGGGGTCCCCTACTGGAGCTGCTGGACGAAGATGGATGGATGGAAGCAACCCTGTTCATTAGCTCATTGTATTCTTGCAAGACAGGCTTATCTGTAGAAGTTGCTGTAGCTTAGTGGTTAAAGCGCCTACCTTGTAAACAGGAGGTCCTGGGTCCGAATCCCAGCAGCGCCTGGTTCTGCTATGATTTGTGATTCTTAACAGGTGCAACAAAGTTACCAGTTGCATGATTTTCCAGAGAACAAAAGTGACATGTGATGTTGTCTTATAACATTATATGTGGCTGAAAACAGTCTATACCAGTGGAGTGGAATGCTTTCATAGATGCAGGTGGGCTGCACAATGTTAGGTCAGCCATTTTGGGAATCACTGGTTTAGATTTCCACCGATGACACTCATCAAGTGTGCAGGTGATGACGGATGGCCTCACGCCCTCTCACCCATCTCACCCCGGACACAACCTGTTCCAGCTTCTCCCCTCTGGTAGGCGCTACAGAGCACTTTACGCCAAAACCAACAGAGTCAGGACCAATTTCTTACCACAAGCCATCACTCTGATGAAATATTTGCACCGCTCTTCTATGGCTTCTGAATGAGAGTAAATGTGTTGTTCTTTTCCGGGTCTTTCTAGCCTCTACAGGGGGTTTTCTATCCAGCCTGGAACTTCAGCCTCTTTGGGCTTTAAATCCATACATACTTATCTGTCTGTGATATCAATACATATCTGGAAGATTCATTTATTTATTTATTTAGTTATTTATATTTAAGGCCCTACAACCATTTTTAACATGCAAGTGACCTCACTGCAACCCAAATATTCTAATAACCCAGTTTGTCCTGAAAAAAATGATGTTCATATCTTGACTGTAGACAACAGGGTTGATGTTTTACAAGCTTTTTTATAAAATAAATCAAGACGGAAAATAAACTGTAAAAATGGCCTCAGGGCCCAGTGACTTAAGATGATACATGAAAACACATGAAATTAAGAGCAATGCAAATTTAAGATAGTTCATTCATCAGGTTTTGTGGTTCTGTTTATAGAAACTACTTCCTGTTATATCGCGTGATCATACATGAATTTGCGAGATCCCGTGGGTCCTTGTGACTTCAGCTGTCAGTCATGGCCTGCAACAAATCCGGACCTGGCGGGTGTTGACGGACTGCGGATCACGGAGCAGACACGTAGCGGAGTGGATTTGCAGTTGGTGGAAGTCAGGGGTAAGGCCTCCTGCACACTGCCTGTGTGGTGTGAGCATGGCATTTCTGTTGCGTGGCATTTTCTTGGTCTTTGCACACCAGAAACGTTTCTGACGTGGCGATGTTGCTGCTAGCCTTGTCTGTACACATGTATGTTTCTCATTGACTTGTGATTCCATAACTTGTTAATTGTTAATCTGGACTGGTTCGGAAATGAATCATATCATCTAAAGGGGGTGGATTAACTACCCACATTACACCTGAAATACCCTCAAGATTTGAATGATCCTTTGGGACTGAAGTGCTTAGGAATCCCCATCAGTCATTCAGAACTGCCCAAGGTACTTGTGAGATAGGCTCTATCTTTGTCTGATTGGTCTGAATGGAGTCTGTCAGGCATCAGGGGTTCTCCGCTGTAAAAACAGAACATATTTTACAGCTGTGATGGCTGAGTGGTTAAGGTGTTGGATAGGGATGATCTGAGTATCCGGCTGAAACGAGTATCCGGTACGGATAAAGCACTTTTGCCGAGTACAAGTATTATCCGAGTAATATGAGTCAATATCCGTGCTCGGATTGAATACAACTCCTCAACTGGCCGCGTTGCGGTCTGTGATAATCACAGCGTCCCCCCGCCTACACACACGCTCTGCTCACACACACAGAGAACACGGAGAAATGCGCTCCCTCGGCTTCTCTCTCTCTCTCTCTCGCTCTCTCTCTCTCTCTCTCTCTCTCTCGCTCTCTCTCTCTCTCTCTCTCTCGCGCTTGCTCTCGCACTCGCTCTCTCTTGCTCTCTCTCGCGCACGCGCGCTCCGTCGCTCAATCAGGTCCGCGGGTATGTTAACGTTTAGGGTTTCTTCAGCTTCAGGTTTGTTTTTAACTTTGGTTTTTAGTACTTACATACTTAGTAACCAGTAGATTTCTGGTAAACGTGGGTTTCAGACATGCTGCTTAGTTTAAACCATAGACCGTTATGCAACTCCCGTTGCGTCTCTGCCATCGGAGATTTTTTTTTGTCAGCTAGCCCCCCCCACCCTCTCTCTCTTTCTCTCTCTGTGTCTCTCTCTTACACACGCACACACACACACACATATATACCTGGTGTGGAAATAAAAAAAAATAAAAAAGAACAAAAAAAAAAATTTATCACACTGATCATAAAAAAATAAAAAGTTAAAAAGTTTTATTGAGTATGAAAACTCTTGTTCATTACATTTTACTTCATAATTGCAACAGCATGTGTTGTATTCATTGTTGCAAAACGTTTTGTATATAGTTTGTTTGTTACCATGACAACACCATTGATCTGAAGCTTGATGCTGTCATGTAAATAGTTTTCAAATCAGCAATAAATATAAAAATTTCTGATCAACCCATATCAATTGCATGCTTAAAATAGCCTACCGGTTAAAGCCCTGCACATTTCAAAAGAACCCGACCCACTTCCGGGTTAAATCTGACCACTTCCGGTTTAGGCCCCGCCCAGTCTGAGTACGGATCCGGATACAGATAATTCATGTGGTAAACAGATACAGATACAGATAATGCTGTACTCGCTCATCCCTTGTGTTGGACTTGAAATCCAATGGGGTCTCCCTGCGCAGGTTCAAACCCTGCTCACAGCGATTTCTAGAAGAATTCAGTCACATTAAAACAAAAGCCCTATAACAAACTAATTTTAAATTACATACACATCACAATTTCTAATTACACAATAAATAAGAATTCAGTCACATTTAGGGGAGGATGATATTTTGAGAAATTGCAATTTATTGGTGGTGCAGATCCTTACGAGTTGGCTCCCTCTTCTTAGATCCATGACGACCCGGTGAATCTTCCTTCAGTTGCATATCGCGATTTAGTCAACTAATATCAAATCATCAATATATTAATGTTCATTCCAGCAGCATCGAAGACGCTAAAATCAGGCAGTCAGCGCCCAAAGTGCCTTGGCCGGTAAAGTTCATGTTTATTTCTCCTCTGACTTCAGTCAGCATCACACACCTGTAACCCCATCCAACGGTGATGTCACAGGGTCATGGTGTACACAGGGGCCACATTCAGCCCCAACAGAACAAGGTTTTGAAAGCATTAAAAAATGGGTCCAATCCATTTCCCTTCAGATATGTATTGCCCCTCAACAGGCCACAACTGGGCAAAATTAAATAATGCTTGTTAATCATTATAGCAAAAATAAATAACAAATATATACACTCTTTGTAGTGCTGATAACAGAAGTACTAACTAATTATCAGGCACTGCTGGGATTTGGACCCAGGAGCTCCTGTTTACAAGACAGGTGCTTTAACCACTAAGCTACAGCGCCTCCTACAGGTTTGTCTGTCATGTAAGATTACAATGAGCTAATGAACAGGGTTCCAACCATTCATCCATCTTTGTCAAGCAGCTCCAGCAGGGGACCCCAAACTTCCCTTTTCAGAGCGACTGGGTGATCTTGAGGCGTTCCTAGGCCAGGTTGGAGATATAATCCCTCCACCTAGTCCTGGGTCTTACCCAAGACCTACTCCCAGGTGGACGTGACTGGACTACCTCCCTAGGGAGGCCCCCACGAGGCATCTTGACCTGGTCACCACTTTCTCATTTTTGTATTGCAGCACACCCAGCTGCTAGAGCTTCTCAACTATCTGGAAGAGTGCTGGGCCCTGAAGCGTCCACCTCAGTCTGGTTCAAATGGTGACTGGTCCACCTGGTGGACTGAGCTTCCCTGGCTCTAGTTTAATGTTTGTGTTTCTTGTTGTTTAAACAAGTATAATATTAATGAAATGTAATTGGTAATACGTTATATTACTGTGTTAAAGCAAAAAGGAATACATTACTTTATTTGCGTTACTTTTGTAACACGTTACTCCCAATACTGCCAGTCAGTAAACTGTATGTTTAGCTTATTCTAGGTAAAAGAGAAATTAAGACTTAACATTATACCTACTAATGGAGGTGCTGTGGCTTAGTTGGTTAAAGTGCCTCTCTAGTAAACAGGAGATCCTGGGTTCAAATCCCAGCAGCACCTTGTTGTTACAGAGATTACCTCAATTTGCATCCCATCATCATGTCCACCCAATCCCCATGCTACCCATTAAACAGGTCACTTTGCATTCAGTCTCGTAATCACCATAAAAATTAGGTATCACTGAAATTTGAACTTGTGTTGCTGCAGTCAGAGTATACAGTGCTCTTCCTGAATGGGCCAGCATAGTGCATCATAATTGCTTGTTGAATGGTCTATTAGCTTTGAAACCCCCCTTTCCCCACAGCTTTCAATTGTAAATTGTGCACTCTTGAGGTCATAGCATGGATCAGGAACCAAAACGGACACACCTGGACTCAATGTGGGCGTTGGCCGGCAATATTTGACACGTTCAGACCATGAAGACAGCTATCAGTTTATTTCCCATCTGGCAGGTATACTTGTGGACTCAGTTGGACATTTTGAAGATAATTGCACAATTTTGACCCAATTGTCAGTCTATTGCCCATCTGGCAGGGACATTTCTGGATTCAGGTGGACATTGTGGACAGAAACATTGGTGGATCTTGATTCCCACCATGGGATTTAGCCTGTATTGCACATTGGGGTACTAGTTCAATAAGATGCCATTAACATCCCGCGCAATGTATTGCCATTGTCAAGCAAATTGTCCACCCTAGTGACTTTCTTCCATGTCTCCATGAACGCCCATATGTTTGGGCTGACAATTACAAGAGCAGCCGAAAACCCTAGTCGACCCAGTCCAAACCATCGCGGTAAGCCTCACTGGATGTCCAAACTAAAATGATACGAGGCAAGTTGGTAGACTCCTTACTGATGTTTATATCTGTACTCACAATGCCCTGTTTTTAAAACACCAGCCAATCACAAGTGTTACATGTGAATAATCAATTTGTGAGAAATCAGGAAGCTCACATAAAAGATAGTTGCAAGGTCTACCAAATTTTTAACTTTGCAACCCGTAAGCTGTTGAAACCTTGGTTGCCACAGGTTCCCAAACCTTAAGGCCTCAAAAAATCGAGCAGAGTGGCGCAGCGGAAGCGTGCTGGGCCCATATCCCAGAGGTCGATGAATCGAAACCATCCTCTGCTAATTACTATGCTTTGTTTCAAATTAAGTCTATGTACTGTTTGTTGATGTTTAACAATGCATCTGTTGCTGCAAGTGTCTGAAGTGAAGTCTCTGCAATGCTCATTGCATAACATAATAAATTTAATAACACATCTTGCTGTTGGCAGGATTCAAACCTGCACGGGGGAGACCTCAATGGATTTCTAGCCCATTGTCTTAACCGCTCGGCCACAACTACCTGCAATTTACTGCCAGACCTATTGGAACAAATGTTCATAAACTTTTCAGTTGGTTAGTAGTAGTTACCAGACACGGGCAAAGTGCAAATCGTAGTGCACTTCCTGTGTCTGTGGATCCTTATGGAAGCAGCTTCATTGATTGATATGGTCCCTTATTTGTACCATAACAGAGATCTAATATTTTATCAAATTGGGTTGGGCGAGTAACCTTTCTGGCTAATCTTCACAAATAAAGCAAGTAACCACAAAATGAAAACTAATGCAATGGCTGGGAATCAAACCCAGGTGAATTGCTTGGAAGGCAGCTATGCTCACCACTATACCAACATCACTGGGCAATGCAAAGTTCACTGCAAATCTTGATACACATGTGGGCATTGAGACTGATTTTTGCGTTAATTACCATAAATGCAAGGAGGTCACGGTAACTCACAACACTGCGCTATTCAAACATGCACTAATCCTTTTCAATTGTTGAGTGAAGTGCACTGAGTTTTTAGACACTTGATGAGTTAATCATCCACTTTATGGTCTTTTAATACTCCCTTGTTTTGTTTCATTTTCTCTTTCAGAATAAGAGCTTCAGCAGCTCTTTGACAGACTGGACAAGTAATACCTGCTGGAGATGCTGGGGATTGAACCCAGGTCCTCATACATGCAAAGCATGCGCTCTACCACTGAGCTACATCCCCTGAAAGTTTCAAAATTTCTTTTACTTTTTCTAAGATCATTGAATAAGAGAAGAACGCCATCGGAAACTCGGTCAGTGGAGCAATGAAAAGACCCCATGACAATCTACCTGACCATAGCCTTTCAAGTCAGTGACAAATCTAAGCTGCATTTCCTTTTTACCAAAATTCAATTTCCAATTTTGGTAAAATGTTTTGCGTCAAAAGTAGTCTGTTGTTCAATATAATCAGACAGCTCAATCTGGCAGTGTTGCCATAAAAACACTGCATGCCAAACAAACTACTTGAACATTGCCCTTCTAGTCACTGACTGATCACTTTTCCTTGATGCAAAATTGCTAATGCATTTTGTTTGTTTGTTTTATTTGATCCCCCTTAGGACAACGCACTGTTCACTGCAAATCTTGCAACACATCTGGTCATTGAGACTGATTTTTGCATTAATTACCATGAACACAAGGAGATTGCCTTTTAATACTTTTGTCTTTCAGAATAAGAGGTTTGCAGCTCTTTACAGACTGTTGTAACATAACACTTGCTGGAGATGCCGGGGATTGAACCCGGGGCCTCATACATGCAAAGCATGCGCTCTACCACTGAGCTACATCCCTGAATGTTCTATAGAAACCCCTACCCCGGGAAAAATGTTGAAGTAAACTTGTTGTTTGTTTTATTTGGATCCCCATTAGCTTCAGCATGAACTAAAGCTTTTCTTCCTGGGGTCCTACAATCTTTTCTTGACAATACTCTTTATGACATTTCATTACACACACACAGACATAAATTAGAAAATACTACCCATAATTAAATCTTAAAGTTAACGCAATTTATACAAGAAATAAAATAAAAGACACTACTCCGAATAGATTAATCAATTAAGATAACAAAAGCCCTATAACAAACTAATTTTAAATTACATATTTAATTGCTTTGAAAAAATATGTCTTAAGTGATTTTTTAAACCATACTGAGAGTTGTGTTTGATAGTCGTTGGGAGAGAGTTCCATTCACACATCGCTCTGTACCTGACAGAACGTTAAATTGATTTAGTTTTCACTTTAGGTAAAATAAAACTCCCTCCTACTGCACGCCTCGTTGGATAATGATGTGTAGCAGTACTAAAGGATAGTTTTCTGTTTGAAATAAAAGGTGTTTGTTTGTTTATAACGTTATGTAAAAAAACATTAGCAAATACACAAATCTATTTTTTAACTTTAAACCATGAGAGTTGTTCATGCATGTTATCACATTTGATCTAAACCCACACGAGAGAGGCCCACGTGCAGCTTAATTCTGAATCACTTGTAATTTTTTCATATAATTGCTGAAGTGTTGGACCACACCACTGAGGCAGTAATCCACATGTGAAAAAAACAAAACCTGAAGAACATTTTTACTATCTGTGGTGTGAAGATGTTTGCACACCTTTTAATAACTGACAAGGTGTTGCCCATTTTAGTTACCAGCTTCTGAACATGTTTGTCCCAACACAATCTATATTCAATTATCACACCCACAAGTTTAGCCTCTTCTCTCTGCTCTACAGAAGTTTGCTCTATACTGAGTTCAAGTTTCGGTTTGGAACATTAAAAAAATGAGTTCCAACCACTAAACTAGTAGTTTTAGATCCATTGAGATCAGTTTGTTACTCCTGATCCAGTCCACCACTGACTGTAGCTTTCTCTGTAGTTTAGTAAACAGATGGTAAATCGTTAGTAAAGATTGTGAAGAGGAGTGGCCCAAGACAACTTCCTTGAGGAACTCCATGTTCCACGAGCCTGAAAAACTTCCATTAAAGTAAACTAATTGTCTCCTATCAGTCAAATAACTTTCCTTCCATAATAATGCGGTTTGTGAAAAACCACAATATTCCAATTTTTTTAACAGTAAGTTGTGGTCAATTATATCAAATGCTGCAGTAAAATCAAGCACCACAACCCTATTATTTTCCTCTCGTCCATATCCTTAAACCAGTCATCAACCATCTGAGTCAGGGCAGTGTGCGTTGAGTGTTTCCTCTGTGTGTATGCAAGCTGAAAAAAATTAATTAAATTATTTAAAAATAAAACTGAATCTGTTCATAAACAATTCTTTCACATTATTTACGAGAATTGGTAATAAGCTTATTGGTCTACGTTTGATCCAGAGAAAGGCATTTTCTTACTCTTTGGTATTGGCACAACTTTACATATCTTCCATGCTTGCAGACATACATTTCCATAAAACACATATTAATATATGAGCAATAGTAGGAACAATGATTGAAACTATGGCTTAATCCACTTATATCAAGATAGTCCACACCAGGTGGTTTGTTTTTACAATTCATCAGAAGTAATTCAACTTTCAAAACACTAACACTCTTAAATTTAAAGCTACATGTTTTACTTTCCATGATCTTATTTATCAATGTTTTTGACAAATCCGTGTAGTGTAGCTGTGTAGTATTTTTAAGATTATTTATTTTATTTATGAAATAATCATTGACACAATTTGCTATATCACTTGGTTTAGTAAGAAAATCACCTTCATTTTTCTATCCCATAATGTTGTCACACATCCCATAATGTTGTCACACACTTAGAATAATAATCTGAGTCTTTCAGCACTTTTAGCGGATGGAAACGTTCTTTTATCAAGGAGTTTAAACACAGAAACGGCAGGAAGGATAAATCCACCATATCAAGTCTCAAATAATCAGCATGAGGCCTCGGTTAATTTAATTTATTTTATTTTAACGACAAAACAATAACTTGAGAGCGAACAATTAAAAATGGCCAACTTCTAGTTTGTTGGTAATGATGAGAGGACCAATTTACACAAATATTTCTAAACTCACTATATAAGGGTGACAAAAATGTTTTACTAAAATAAAAATTACAATGACTTTTTGTCAGCCAAAAAAAATATGTATGTTTCCAGAGATGAGAAGAAAATTTTTAAAAAATCAAAAAGTTCCAAACATGTCTACGTTTTCCAACCAAAACATCTTTAAACGTCTTAATGTTTCTCCTTCCCACGGTGGGTACATTGTGGTTAGGGTTGGGTACCGAAACCCGGTGCTAGTACGGCACCGGTGCCTTAACACCCGGTATCTATCGGACCGAATAGTAACGGGGATTTTGGGGCCTCATTGTGGTTTTACTGAAACACCAGCGCTGCCTTTTTCCATCTAGTGGTTGTTTTTGTCATTTAGCAGCAATTTACTAGAGAAATATGTTATTACATTTTTTTTTACATTTAATTTGGAACATAAACAAGCTGTTCTTAAATGTTGCTGACTGTCGTTTTGTGCTCCCTTTTTTATTTTTTTTTATTTTAAACATGTACATTTAAAAAATATACTTTTAAAAGGATGGGTTCAGGCACCGATTCTGGTGCCCAAATGGCAAAGGGTTCTGAGGACAGGCAGAAAACAGTCCAGCTGATCCACAATAACATACATGTTGATCAGAAGATAGTTACTGCTGGTCAGCCTTCAATGTGGAGAGAAGATCAGAATATAACAACACAGCTATCAGGGCATGAGGAGGAGGAAACAGCTTGGCTCTGAAACATGTTCACAACGAGGCAGTGTGAATGCACTGGTGAGTTTTAAGGTTACCACTATGAGAAAAGGTTTCCCCACATTGTTGACAGCTGTACGGCTTCTCTCCAGTGTGAATGCGCTGGTGAGAATTAAGGTGACTACTCCGAGAAAACGTTTTCCCACATTGTTCACACCAGTACGGCTTCTCTCCAGTGTGAATGCGTTGATGTCTTGTCAGGGTACTCTGTAGTGCGAAAGCTGCCCCACATTGATCACAGCTGTAAGGTTTCTCTCCAGTGTGAACTCTCTGATGAATCTTTAAATATCCAGATGTTGTGAAGGATTTGTCACACTGCTGACAGCGGTGACGTTTGACTCCTCTTCCTCTCCGTTTCTATCAACAGAGAAAAACCAAGAGAGTGAGTTAGTGAGGTGACATGCTGTAGAGCTCTATCTTAAACTAGAAACAACATTTAGAGCATGTCTATGGAACATTGTTTGACTGACGCATTACTTTTCTTAACCCTTGTGTTGTCTTCCCGTCAAATTTGAAAATCAACACTTTTGTTGAGGCTTTGTATGAATGTTTTTAATTTCTTTTCAGTTTTGGGCACTTTTTTGACGTTTAACAATACATTACACCAACTTATTAACTTTTACTTTTTTACAGTTATTTTTGGAATTTATGGTCAATAAACCTCATTTATAGGAATTTATACCTAATGTTTGAGTGAGAAAAGCAGAAATTAGGAATTATTTAGAATAAAATTAAGGAATGGATGTTGAAGATAATCACAGACTGGAATATGTCAACTTTTACTCAATACTATTTAAAAAACACTTTGTTTTCTCCAATGCTATATAATTGAATAAGACACCCCACAATTAATGAAAGTAGAGATTTGTACTTGGCAAAAGCGTTGTGTGGAATCAATCATGTTATTTTGGGGAATTAAAAGAACATTGATGTAGGTCATTTTGACCCAGGACGACATGAGGGTTAATTATCTGCCAACATCACTATTATGGAGTTGCATTATGGAATCCATGCATCCATTGTTGTTAGTTTGTGATAAATAAACTACTTTTATCAATTTATGTGTGGCCTCCATTTTGTTGCCAGCCTTTAGCCAGCCGGTAAAAATGGGGGATCATCCAGGATTTTTGTGCCGGGAAAGTTGTAAATGTAACATTTTTCAACAGATTTTTAGCTCTCACTGGTATCTGTAGGGTTACTGTGTTGTCTTCATGTTGCTGGAACAGCTCTACTCAGTAAAGTAAATTGGAACCATTGTTCTGATAGGCATTAGCAATGAGGGCACCAGTTGACCTGTACCTTTTGTTTTAGGTTGTTTGTTTTTGCTAAATCAAACTTGGTATAGCCAGCAGTATTGTGTATGTAAGTAATATGGTAGTGTAATGGGTATTGTCCCACAAACTATATTTCCTCAAGCAGTTCTGAAGCTCAGCAGAGCTTTCTGCTGTGCTCTGGAATAAACTGCTGAGCATCACTGACGCCTCTGAAAAACACAGCCCAACCAACAGTCCTGACCTGCATGCTGCTCATTCTGTGGAATTGAATCTATTATTGAAATTGTCATTGTTCATAATAATAGCAGTGTTGTGTTCAATTA